>NC_080422.1:30004441-30161941 GCF_029873635.1 Malania oleifera
AAAAGGAGCATTATAGCAAAATATTTGGCTGATTGGGCCGTTAATGATCACCAATCCATGGAGTTTGACTTCCCGGATCAAGATATTGATTCAATTGATCAAGAAAAGGAAGGTAATGTTGGGTGGATGATGCTATTTGACGGAGCAACCAATGTATGGGGGCATGGAATAGGGGCTGTACTCATATCACCAGAGGGTAAATATTACCCAGTCACAGCCAAACTCACCTTTCCGTGTACCAATAATATAGCTGAGTATGAAGCGTGCGTATTGGGCTTACAGGCAGCTATTGACCGAGGCATTAAAAAATTGATTGTAAAAGGAGATTCTGCTTTGGTAATTTATCAGTTGACTAGAAAGTGGGAAACCCGGGATTCCAAATTAATACCATGTCAAGAGTTCATTCAGGAAATGATGCGTGAATTCGATACTATCAGTTTTTCACATTTACCGAGAGAGAGTAACTTAATCCTTGATGCGCTGGCAACATTGGTGGCTTTATTTAAGGTTGAGTCCGGAATAGAGATTGAACCCATTCGAATAAGGATGCATAGGGAACCTGCATATTGTATAATGACGGAAGAAGCTGATGGGAAGCCATGGTTTCATGATATCAAAACATACATTCAATGGAAGGAGTATCCCATAGGAGCCTCTAATAATGACCGAAAGACAATTCGGAGGCTAGCTATGGGATTCTTCTTAGATGGGGAGATATTGTATAAAAGGAATCATGATATGACCCTCCTACGGTGCGTGGAGTTGCAAAAGGCAAGACAAATCATACAGGAAGTACACGACGGCTTTTGTGGGACCCATGCGGGAGGACACTCGTTGGCCCGAAAAATCCTAAGGAGTGGATACTATTGGATAACCATGGAACGGGATTGTATAGAGTATGTTCGAAAGTGCCATAAGTGTCAAATCTATGGAGATCGCATACAAGTCCCACCCACTCCACTCCAGGTTTTATCCGCACCTTGGCCTTTCTCAGCATGGGGCATGGATGTGATCGGACCGATAACCCCGAAGGCCAGTAATGGGCATCGATTCATTTTCGTGGCCATTGACTACTTCACAAAATGGGTAGAAGCAGCATCATACTCTAATGTCACTCAAAATGTAATCAATCGTTTTATCAGGAGAGAATTAATTTGCAGGTATGGGATCCCAGAAAGGATAATATCAGACAATGCTAAAAACTTGAACAACAAGGTCATGACAAAATTATGCGGTCAATTCAAGGTCAAGCATCATAATTCAGCCCCCTATCGACCTCAAATGAATGGAGCAGTGGAAGCAGCCAATAAGAACATCAAGAGCATCTTGGAAAAAATGACGGAGACCTATAGAGATTGGCATGAGAAGTTACCTTTCGCTTTATTGGCCTATCGAACCACTGTTCGAACATCTACAGGGGCTACCCCTTTCTCTTTGGTATACGGAATGGAGGCCATAATTCCGATAGAAGTTGAGATTCCATCGTTACGAGTCTTAAAAGAAGCAGAGTTAACCGAAGCAGAATGGGTGCAATCTAGATATGAGCAGTTGAATCTAATTGAAGAAAAAAGATTGACAGCTATAGTTCATGGGCAGTTATACTAAAGGAGAATGATGAGAGCTTTTAACAAGAAGGTGCGTATTCGACGGTTTCAAGAAGGAGATCTAGTCTTGAAAAAGATTTTACCAATTCATAATGACCCCCGAGGTAAGTGGACCCCAAATTACGAAGGGCCGTATGTGGTAAAGAAAGCATTTTCAGGAGGTGCCCTATTGTTATCAGACATGGATGGAGTCGATCTGGTGCACCCCACAAACTCAGATGCGGTAAAGAAATATTTTTCTTAGAAACCCTATAAACTTTCAAGGAAATTCAATAAAATGATGGTTTGCTTCATAAATCTAATGACTGTTCATTATTCATGTTTTGACCAAATGATAGATGGCCATTATTGGCCGATCTGCTTTCCCATAAAAGAGCCAAATAACGATTTACCATTTGGTAACCAAGTTGAGCCTAAATGATAAACCAGTATTTTTTCAAAAGTTAGTTTACAAAATTTAACCTGTGTATGGGTCCTTTAGGGTCTGGCAAGTCATATGAGACAACAATTGGCTACTCGAAATGATGGCAGGCCATCTTTCTGCTACCCAAAAGGAACAAAGAGAGATCCCTTGCAAGCCCTTCTTGAGCTTGGAAAATTCAATTTTTGATTAACCCGTCAAAGGATCACACCCTACACTGGGGCAATTTCAAAGGATTAGTCCCAAATGAAGTCCAAACAAAAATGACAGAATCCCTTCATGAAAAAGAAAAACAAAAGGGAGCAGCAAAAGCAAATGGAAAGATAAAGAAGAAAAGAGAAAGAAAATGGGGGATTTACT
Source organism: Malania oleifera (assembly GCF_029873635.1). NCBI lineage: Eukaryota > Viridiplantae > Streptophyta > Magnoliopsida > Santalales > Ximeniaceae > Malania > Malania oleifera. Next base: position 30,006,827 of record NC_080422.1, read on the forward strand.
ACATATGTGATCTTTGACCAAATTACCCTGGATGAAATTGATGATTTTTGAGCCTTATGTAACCCCTTTCTTCTTTAACCCATATCCTTAGCCTACATTACGATCCAAATGAAAGCCCTGACCAGATTAGTATACATTGTTGTCTTAAATGATTTGTCAGACTCAATACTGAGTCTGAACTACATAATGACCTGATCCTGAAAAGGTACGTAGGCAGCATGTTTAAAGGACAAGTTTGGTCAAAGCCAAAACAAAGTGCCTCAACATAAACGGGGGCAGAAAATGTCATTATGGGTTGGGATTTTTGAGCCATAGTTTCCCTCTTCTTCAGAAAACCTATATCCCCAAGCCTACGTTTCGTCCCGAGTCTTAAAGACCATCTTGAGATCAAAACATGAACTGAACCTGAGGCAATAATTCAACTTGAGAATTATAGGGGTTCACAACAGAATAAGGCAAAAGGAGGGAGAAATGTTTGGGGTCATCAACGAAAGAGGAAAAATCAGCCAAATAAGAATTAAGCTTGACAACTTAACATTCACGTGCTTCGACTTTTTGAATACTGGTATAAAGTTTTCCCTTTGAACTGACATTTAAGCTTGGTAAACTAGTCATCTTGCACATATGATCTTTTGATGTAGCAAAGGGATGTCACAATTACATGGTTGGATATTTCTAAACAAAAAAAAAAAAGAAAAGAAAAAAGAATAGGGTAATCTAAAGAGTTCGCTAGTATGCTTCCTGTTTCAGGCATGATCAGCAAAAATGACTTAGGTAGATCCCATGTCCTTTGGAAAGGTGGTGTACAATCGATAAATAAGGCAGAATCCAGGGAGGTTGTGGCCTTCGTATGAAACTGAGAGCTTTTACTGATGCATTTGCAATGAGGCAATTGTCATGTCAAAGCTTGTCAGATGTCTCCCTATCCAATTGCATTAAGCAAACAGGGTTAATATTGGTTGTAGATCCATTCAATTGAGGCAGATTTTTTAGTGAGTTTCCTTTTAGCCTAGTCAATCGTCTCCATGGTTGGGTGAATTAAGAAAATTGAGCCAAGATCAGTTACAGATGTGACAAGTATCAAAAACATGGCCAAGATGAAAGATGAGGTTATTGATCACAGACGCACTATGGGAAAAGATTCAGGCATTTCCTTCATTCATTACCATACATTTCATGCATTGCATAAAAACATGTAGCAACATATCCCCATGTTCTGGCACCACAATAGACAGCATACGTGCACTACTGCATTCTAGTCATACTACTCTTATCATGCATCTTTTTTTATCATTATCCAAACAACCTTTGTCTCACTAATGTTTGAGTTATTACTGCATACACTATAGCTCGGGTTCCTACACCCGGTGCAAGTCACCCTTCGTGAACTATAGCTCGGGTTCCTACACCCGATGCAAGTCACCTTCCGTGCACTATAGCTCGGGTTCTTACACTCGGTGCAAGTCACCCGTCCGTGAACTATAGCTCGGGTTCCTACACCCGGTGCAAGTCACCTTCCGTGCACTATAGCTTGGGTTCCTACACCCGGTGCAAGTCACCTTCCGTGCACTATAGCTTGGGTTCCTACACCCGGTGCAAGTCACCTTTCGTGCACTATAGCTCGGGTTCCTACACCCGGTGCAAGTCACCCTCCGTGAACTATAGCTCGGGTTCCTACACCCGGTGCAAGTCACCCCTCGTGAACTATAGCTCGGGTTCCTACACCCGGTGCGAGTCACCATCCGTGAACTATAGCTCGGGTTCCTACACCCGGTGCAAGTCATCCTCCGTGAACGATTGCTCGGGTTCCTACACCCGGTACAAGTCACCCCTCGTGAACTATAGCTGGGGTTCCTACACCCGGTGTGAGTCACCATCCGTGAACTATAGCTCGGGTTCCTACACTCGATGCAAGTCACCCTTCGTGAACTATAGCTCGGGTTCCTACACCCGGTGCAAGTCACCTTCCTTGCCCTATAGCTCGGGTTCCTACACCCGGTGCAAGTCACCTTCTGTGAACTATAGCTCGGGTTCCTACACCTGACGCGAGTCTCTTTCCAGGAACTATAGCTCGGGTTCCTACACCCGGTGCGAGTCTCCCTCCGTGAACTATAGCTCGGGTTCCTACACTCGACGCAAGTCATTCTCATGCGCTCTCAAGCATACATGCAAATCGGTTTTCACAAATCATTTTGGTCTCCTTCGTTACAATGGGCCTAGTCCAAAATCAGCGTCTTTTATCTTTGCAGGCTTGTTGCCACAAATAACGTAGGAGAGATCTTACTTTTTACTTTGAAGCAACGAATCCTACAAAGAGGGGCAGCTGTAGACACCCCATTTTTACCCAGACCCAATATATTTATTACTATTATTATTATTATTGTTATTTTACTATTATTATTATTATTTTTATTATTGTATTTATTCTTATTATTATTATTATTATTATTATTATTATTATTATTATTATTATTATTATTTTCTTTATTATTATTATTATTATTATTAGTTTTCATTATATTTATTACTTTATTATTATTATTATTATTATTATTATTATTATTACTACTTTACCATTATCATTTTTTATTCTTATTTATTTATCTATTATTATTATTATTATTATTATTATTATTATTATTATTATTATTATTATTATTATTATTATTATGATTTCTATTGTTGTTATTTACACTATTATTATTATTTTTATTTTTATTTTTTTCACTATTATTATTATTGTTAATTATTTTTCCATATTGATATAAGTAATTTATTATTATTACTATTATTTTATTATTATTATTTTCCTATATTGATATAAGTAATTATATTATTATTATTTATTTTCCCATATTGATATAAGTAATTTATTATTATTATTACTATTATTATATTATTGTTATTTTCCTTTAGTGTTATAAGTGGCTTATTATTATTATTTTTATTATTATTTTTTTTGTTTTTATTTGTTATTCTCACCACTATATTTACCATTATTATTATTATTATTATTAGTATTTTTATTAACATTATTATTTGGCTATTATCATTAATTTTTATTACTCTTGCTATTATTTATTATTTTCACTTTATTATTTTTACCTTATTATTATTTTTATTATATCCTTATTACCATATTAGTAATTATACTCATATATATTATTTCCAAAAGAAAAAAAATATAATTAAAATACCATAAACCAAAAAGGAAAAGAGAGGGTTAGGGTTTCTAATTTTTTTTTATATAAGGACCCTTTTCTTCTCTTCTAAGGGGAGCCGGGGGCAGCACACGAACAGGCGCAGAGCACAAAAAAAAAAAAACTCTGTTTTGCACGCACAGCAGCAGCGGCAACTCCAGCCGCTGCTCCTCAAATTCTTCATCTTCTTCTTCTTCTTCAACTTCTTCTTCTTCTTACTGGCTCCAAGCCAAACTCCCGGCTTCTCACCTTCGATCATCCTCTCCGTAGCACAACTCTCCCATGCGACTGCTTCTCTCAACCAGCCAGCCACCATCACCACAGCCGCGCCAGACCACCCTCGCTCAGCCAACCCCCCACGAGCAGCACCGGTCTCTCCTTCTTGCCACCTCCGTCCAGTTGTAGACCGTGAGCCACCTCCGTCCAGCTTCCAGCCATCACGACCTCACCTTCGTCGGCATTCGACAAGCTCTCGGCCACACACTGCAGTCGCCCAGATCCCGGCAGCAGCGACTCCAGCCGCGAGTTCCGGCGGCGAAACCTCCCACCGTCGTCACTCTCTCCAACCTCCGCCTCTAGCCACCACGAGCCCCGACAGCAGCTCTCCAGCTTTACGTTCCAGTCACGCACCAGCAAGTCCGCACCAAACGTAGCCAGAGCTCCTGCTCTGGTCCGCCTCCAGCCGGCTGTCAGCACCGACCCCCTCTCTGTAAGTCTCTCTGCTGTATATACGTGCACGCACACACTGATACATATATATTGGTTTAGCTTGTATTTTATTACATAGAGTTTAAGTTTTTTTTATGTTACAGTATGTATATCTTGCAGAACCCACACATGCGCACACACCCTTGCACACACACACACCCACCTGCCTATACTTATCCATGTTTTATTTCTTTTGTGTTTATTGTGTGGCACATTGTTTTTTTTCATAGTTGGTGTTGTTTGCTTCCGTTTTAATATTTAAAGTTCAATTCTTCATTAGGTATGTGTATAAATCAAATGGTTAACTAATTTTTATTAGTTGTGTTTTTTTTAATATGCAGGATTAAGCTTTTGATTGTATATATTAAATAGTCAGTTTGTGATATTTGTTTATTTATCTCTAGATATTAAATATGAGTGTAGAAACTTCATTGTAGAAATTTATTTTAATAGTTAAAGTTTGAATTCTCATTGTATTAATAATATTGATATAGGAGTTTTAAAAGTTATGGTGTATGTTTTAGTGTTAATTTTTATTAGTTGCATTTTTTTTTTTTTTATATGCAGGATCAAACTTTTGATTATATATATATTAAATAGTTAGTATATGATATTTGTTCATGCTTATTTGTTTATTTATTTATCTCTAGATACTAAATATGAGTGTAGAAACTTCATTGTAGAAATTTATTTTTAATAGTTAAAGTTTGAATTCTCATTGTATTAATAATATTGATGTAGAATGGTGTATGCTTTAGTGTTTAAACGCAGTAATATCAAATGTAGTTATTTAAGTATATAATATTCAAGTCGTATACCTAGTATTAGGGTTGTGATTGTATTATTTTATAAGGTGTAGGTTTTAGTGCGTATTTCTAGGGTTTGATTATTTCCATACTAAATTATAGTATTAAAGTTAGGTTGATTATTAACATTTAGGATTTAATATTGATATTTCGATTATTATGATATAATTTTTACGTGTTATGATTTATATTTTAAGTAATATATTATTTTTTGTTATTAGATATTTGAACTTTTTGTAAAATACAGAAAATAATAAAAAATAGAAAATTAGGAGAAAATTCTAAAAAATATTTTTGATTTATTATTTCAAAATACAGTAAAAATATGAAAAAAATAAAAAAAAATCAGAAAAAATAGAAAAAGGTAAGGAAAATACTTTGAAACTTAAAAATCATTTTTTTTTAGTTCCAAAAACCTTCCAACTAGTATTTTAATACTTAGAAAAACCCCAGAAAATTTTCAAAATTTGGAAGTGTATTTTGTAAATTATTTTTGATTTTATCCCTATGATTTTATTGCAGAGGTATGAGCCTTTGGGCATCACGTACCCTAAGCTCTGAGGGAATATATGTATATATTTATTTATTTATTTATTTTCCCTATGTATTTATAAACTCATAAAAAGGAGTAATTTAAAGACTTATTATATTAACTTAGGGATAATTTCAAATTAATTAGGTACCGTTCGTAAGAACGGGCACATAGGGGGTGCTCGTACCTTCCCCTCGCGTAACCGAACTCCCGAGCTTAACTCTGGTAATGTAAACCTATTTTACCCCTAACGGGGTAGTTATCACGTGTTCTAACTACACTAAAGGTTAGTGGCGACTCCGACTCCCAACATTTTTTCTGAAAATTTTAAAATAATTTTAATTTCGCAGCCCGGGGCACACGCGCTCCCGGGACATTGCGACAGGGCCTCCTAGCTTCGACCTTCAACCCCGCATCTCCTCCTTTCGCTACAGCAGAGACTCCCCACCACTCACCATCACCACACTAGAGGAAACTGTCATCGAGCGTAGACATCGTAGCAGGGCTGGCTCTTCATAATATGAGGCCCTAGACGAATGATTTAATCAATGACCCTTAATATTTTGTTTAATTTTTATTTTTATTTAAAATTAATTTTTCTAGCATTTTGAAATGCAAAAATAAATTTATCAAAAGCTCAGGACACTAATTCTTCTTCTTCTTCTTCTTTTCTTTCTTCATTTTTCATATCCGGATTCATATTTTCTCGTTGACATAATTAAATTTCAAAATTAACACTAAATATAAATTGACAAATTATGTAAACAAATAAAAATAAATTTAATAAATCTATTGAAATAATAGATTGAAACCATATAACCTGATTATTATTATTATTATTATTATTATTATTATTATTATTATTATTATTGCAAATCGATTGGCAAGCAAGACTTTAGAGATATAGGATTCTTACCGGAAACAACGCTCTAACTTCAAAACTTTCAAAATCTAAGAAAAAATAGAAAAAAATTCAGAGTAAAAATAATAGAAAAATAATGCACAAACATTAAAATCAAAATTAGGATTGATGAAAATTACAGAGAATCAGAGGCTTGAAGATGATGAATACAAGAGTCGGAGCAAAAATCATAGAGAAACCAAGAGATGAGAGTGAGAGTGTGAGAGATGAAAAGATTTTTTTAGGAAAGCTAAGAGAGAGAGATGAGAGCAATAGATAGTTAGAAATATAATAAAGTTATTAATTGAAAAGTCAATGAGACTTGAAAAAAGAAAAAAGAATTAAATTGCATTTATTTGTTAGTTGAGAAGTTAATGCTTGAGAAAAGAGCATAATAAATAATATTAACATTATTTAATTAAAAAAAATTTAAGACCCCAAAAATATATTATTATATTAAAAAAAAAATTTGGGGGCCCCAAAATTTTTGAGGCCCTAGGCGAACGCCTCAATGGCCTAAAGGATGAGCCGGCCCTGCATCGTAGGCACTACCTCCGCATCAAGCCCTTCCCCACTCTCGACTTCTCCTTGTGCTGGCAAGAAGCCATGCCAAACCAGTGGCTCTGACCCACGTACACGCCATCGCCACCGTCTTGCAGCAGCCGAGCACCTCACAACCATCACCACCGTCTACTCTGTCATCGCCCCCAGCAACCATCCTCACCTTAGGCAACCCAGCTCCAGCGTCACCCTTCATGACAACACTCCACGGCTACTCTCTGTTCGCAGCTCCGACACCACCGTAACCCAACTCCGGTGAGCTACTCTACATGCCAGCCACATGCACACACTTACACACACTGACACACACATAAACACACACACTGAAACACACACCAGCGCATATATGTAAAGATGTCCTTTTTTTTATTTGTTTATTTATTCATTTATTTATTTAGTTTTATATTATTATTATTATTATCATTTTGTTTCATTTTTTATTGCAAATATTAACTGGGTTGTTCTCATTTTTGTAGGGTTTTTGTTGGAGCTTCTTCCCACATTTAAAGTGTCAATTTTTGTTAGATTTTGATTATTGTCATGCTATTGTGTTCATGTGATATTATTACTAAGTTTGGATTATGGTTGTATTATTATTGTATTTATGATTATTAGGTTATTGACTATTGCCATGTTATGATTATTTTACTATTATTAGATTTTGATTATTGTCATGATATTATTATTGTATTTTTGTTTCCTTGATTATTGTCACTTTAATAGGCTTATATGGTATATAGTATGATATTATTACTATGTTTATACTTAGTATTACTTATTATGGTATCTTTAGTATATTAGCATATATAACTTACTGGGGTCTTTTTTGTATTTTAATATATAGGGTATTACTTATTATGGTATCTTTAGCATATTAGCATATATAACTTATTGGGGTATTTTTTAGTATTTTAATATATACGATATTATTTATTATGGTAAGTTTAGCATCTTACTATTATGCTAGTATATTATGGTATTTTATCATTTATTTTAGTATTTGTTTTAGTATATATGTATTATTATTTTATTATTATTATTATTATTATTATTATTATTATTATTATTATTATTATTATATATTGTGTTTGTTTAGTATCTTGGTTTATTATCCTATTATTACATATTAAAATCTCCCATAGAATATTGGAAATATTTTAAAATTCTCTAAATTTTGAAAATAAATTTGGGAGCTATTTTTGTAAAGTATTTTCTCGATTTTCATCCCTATGATTGTAATAAAAATGGTACAAGCTTTTTAAACTTCACGTACCTCAGCTCCGAGAGAGTATATATATATATACATATTAAGTATATTTTTGTATATTTTATTTATTTATTTATTTACTTTGTATGTGTATTTGTAAATTCACAAAAGGGAGTAATTTTAAAGACTTTTTAAATTTGCTTAGAGATAATTTCATAATTAATTAGGTATCGTTCATAAGAACGGGTGCGTAGGGGGTGCTCGTACCTTCCCCTCGTGTAACCGAAGTTCTGATCCCAGTTTTGGTAACGCAGACCAATTCTACCCTTAACTCGGTAGTAATTAAGTGTTCTAACCACACTTAAAGGTTAGTGGCGACTTCATTTCTATTTTTTCCTGAAAATATAAATAAAATAATTTTTATTTCGCCGATCCCGGGACACACGGGCTCTGGGATGTCGCGATAGCTTGGCGACTCCGCTATGAACGCTGTAGAGAGTCGAGGCAGTAATTAATTAGAAATTATCCCGAGTTCAAATTTAATAAATCTTTTAGTTGCTCCTTATTTTGTGAACATTAATTGCAAATATTTTATTTCTAAATTTTTTTTCGTGCAAATATTTTCTTTCCAAATTTTTTAGATGAGAATATTAATTGTAAATATTTTATTTCCAAATTTTTTTAAATAAGCATAGTAATTGTAAATATTTTATTTCCAAATTTTTTAGATAAGCATATTAATTGCAAATATTTTCTTTCCAAATGTTTTAAATAAGCATAGTAATTGCAAATATTTTATTTTGAATTTTTTTTTTAATTGCAAATATATTCTTTCCAAATTTTTTTAGATAAGAATATTAATTGTAAATATTTTATTTTAAAATTTTTTTAGATAAGCAGAGTAATTGCAAATATTTTATTTCCAAAATTTTTAGATAAGCATATTAAATGCAAATATTTTCTTTCCAAATTTTTTAGATAAGCATAGTAATTGCAAATATTTTATTTCCAAATTTTTTAGATAAGCTAATTTTAATTGCAAATATTTTGTTTCCAAATTTTTTATTGCGAATATTTTGTTTCCAAATTTTATTAATTGCAAATATTTTATTTCCAAATTTTTTTAAAGCATTTTATTTGTATATATTTTGTTTCCAAATTTTAACTGCAAATACTTTGTTGCCAAATCTTTTTTATAAATTGCAAATATTTTGTTTCCAAAATTTTAGAATAAGCGTATTAATTATAAATATCTTGTTTCCATATTTTGAATAAGCATGTGATTGATTGTAAATACTTTATTTCCTTTGTTGTTTGAATAAACATGTGATTAATGGTCAATATTTTGTTTCCTTTGTTATTGAATAAGCATGTGATTACTTGTGAATATCTTATTTGAATAAGCATGTAATAAAGGTGGGGGTAGCAGGATTAGGCTAAACTAGGATTCACACACTCCCATGTGCTCTATACCCGGGCTTTACCTGTTAGGGTTAGATAGGGGTGTAATAACGTTTGTCCCTTTGTAACTTAAGCTTGATGATACCCGTGAACCACCCCGCTCAGTGCGAGTTTTGTCTAGACCCTTATAGGGAAAGATGAAATTTCAAACTGGGGACCTGTATTTATAGGGAATAGAGCTTACCCACACGTACCCATCTATAATTTTCCCTAACTAGGAAAGAGCCATGAAGAAACCCTATAAAATAGGTGTATCTACCGAGCGTAGGGATAGAAGCCACATCCTTCTTCACATTATGTAATCGAGTCTTTTGTATATTTGTTTTTAGATACTTTGTAATATGTCTTATATTTTGCATCCATTCTAGACATCCATACTACTTTGTCATTATTCTAGAAAAGCCCAATAAAGAGACCAAGGTGCATCCTTTCAAAACACTTGACCTAAGCATTTTAAAAGATGGATCGGTCCAATTTTTTTCAAATAACTCAGACCCAACTCTTTTTATAAAACAAATCTAGGCCCGACCTTTTCTAAACAAAAAAACCTGGCCCAGGCTTGATTTTCAAAAAGAACCAAACCCATATTTCAAAAGGGGGCTTCTACCCTATTACTTAAAAGTCCAGGCCAACATTTTTAAAGCAATCCAAGTCCAACTCTCTTTAAATTCGGGCATCGACCCATCAGAAAATAGCTTCAAGCCTATATTTTGAAACACTCGAGGTCCAAGTGCACGTTAAAGTCCACAAGCCTGCGTTAAACCAACCCAATGGGTTAACTCGCCTGAGTTAATCTCAAACCCAGATCATAACCTGATCCTTCGTAGGGTCTAAGGTACATGGACAATCATCAAGGAAAGGAATGGTTGGCTTAATCATGAAACCTTTCATTAGTCGATAGGTATTTTTCCAGAATTCTGGCAAAGTTGTTATTTAGGTTACATTGCATTCATGCACTTCATGCGTAGCCATGCACGATAGGCTGCATGCATGTTCATATCCCTATTTGCATGTATTTTTTACACTAGCTACACCCTTGCATAAACATCCATTGCATAACATAATCATGCATTGCATGCTCAACTCCATAACCATGCACGCATATTCATCTCCAATAAGTCGGTAATCACGTCCCAATTTTCTATACAACCAATGTGCCAAGGTGGTGAGGTCAAGATCCGGTATTCTAAAAGTAGGTAGAGTAAAACAGTCTCTGTACATCCTTTTAAATTGCCGACGAAGGGTAGAGTCATGTGGAAGCATCTAGAAGGTCACAGGAGATCTTTTGAACAAAATCATGAAAATGTCCATCAAGATGTTCGAAAGATTAAGGATCAGATGGAGGAGATAGCACCCTCGTGGAGCAAAACTACACAACATCTAGAGCAGGAAGTTGAAAACAAGCCTTTGTTCCCACCACGACCGATGGAGTCGTTAGCTGACCTAGGCCTAAGCCTACACACATTTATCCTATCAACTCAGGACCTGAGATCCCAACCAGAAAGAAATGTCCAAGCATAGCCCTTTATCAATCCTGATATTCAAAAAGAGAGAAAAGCTGAAGAAATGAGCAAAGAGTAGATACCTAGTGCATAAATGTATCAGGAAAATGAAGTATGGAAGGAACATTTGCAAGCTATGCAGAAAGCAAACATGTCTGTTTCGTCAGATGCTTTCAGTCCTTGTTTGATGCCGAATTTGATCTTACCCCCAAAGCTTAAAGTCCCAAATTTTGAGAAGTTTAGTGGGTCCGAACGTCCACTAGCTCACTTGGGGATGTATTTATAGAAGATGGATGCACATTGTGGCGATGATGATCTGCTCATCCACTGTTTCCAAAATAGTTTGATAGGGGAAGCTCTATAATGGTGTAGCCGAGTAAAAATTCATACATGGAGGGACTTAGCTCGTGCTTTTATTGTTCAGTACAACAATTATACAGCTTCAAACAAGTCGACTTCATAGAATATTGGGAAAAAGGCAAGTAGACACTCTTATCATGGGAAAGATATGACAAAACAAGGTCACCCTTTGATCAAAAAAGTAAAAGTAGGTTATACAAGTGACAATCCCATTGAAGATCCATGTGGTGACCATCTTCTTAGAAGCATCCCCCATAATGGTCCAGATTGGGTAGTGACCAAGAAGCGAAGTGAAGGGGCAACCAATTTTGGGAAAGCGAGGTATACTGAGTCAGAACAAAACCTTTCAAAAGGGGTTGGTAGAAATAAAAACAAAGGAGCTCAGATGATTCAAGGACATTATTACCAAGACAGTCGGAACCAGGGGCTCAGGAAAAATCTTATTTGTGGACCCACCTTTGATTAGATAGCGCATATGTTCTCTATGTCTGAACATTTTGCTACGCTCACATAGCAAAATGTTCAGACACAGAGAAATGGTCCTAATAGGGTGTGTTAGAATTGGTGTATTCCCAAGAGTGGGGTGAATTGGAATTTTAAACTTTTCTCCTAGGTTGAACTAGATGTTAGCAGCATATTACAACCTAGGGTCTTTCTATGCAGTTCCAAATACGCTAATAAATATAATATATGGAAATTTAAATCAAGCGCATCATTCACATGATAACATACACGTGCGGTAAATATAAGGTGCAGAAATGTAAACAAACACACAATATGTTATCGGGATTCCCCCAACTATGCCTATGTCCCCACCTCTAGCTCGCAAGCCCGAGGATTCCACTATTTGCTCACTTAAGGGTGGAGTGGCATCTATTACAACCACGTCAATTAGCACAAGGCTGACCTCAACCTTAACCAGGTCAATTAGCGTGGCTGACCTCAACCTACACGCCTTAACAAGATGACACACCTAGCTTTCCTAACCAGGTCTAAGCCAATCCGGGACTATTCCAGGGCTAGTCTCCCTCTTCAGGCCCGTGTTTGGAATACAACAAATTTTGCAATCAAATAATATTGGTATAGTGATTGCACTTTCGTGTAAAGCAGATATGTACTCAAATACGCGCAATTACGTACACCACAATATGATTTAATATGTAAGCTCAATGTGGTCTAGTATTTCAACTCTTAGATATAAATATATTTACTATCAGTGTAATAAGTGCGTGAGAGTATCAACTAGTATGATCTTTGTATCACGATGTGTGCTCAATTTAACAGCTCACACAAAGATTCTAGCCAGACAATATATATGTATATTTCAATCAGCAGACAATATATATGTTCGAGGGCACCGGGTCCCGTCAAACTTTTCAAAGTATGGCATTTTGAACTTTGGCGGCAGGGTGACTTTAGGCACCAAGCGAAGGTCATTTGGATTAACTGAATCGAAAGTATTAGAACCTTCCATTGCTTTTAAGCGCTCTTCTAATACGTCACAGCGACGCTCAGCCTCAGATTTGCTGATCCCCATATCAGAAGGTACTAATGAAGGAGTTCCTACTACTGGGAACCCCTGTGCTGGCATAGCGGGGATGAAAGGAGGCATATTTGGCTGTGGACCCCCCATGACACCAGGCGGTGGAATTGATGTTTGTCCATAATCTGGGGTGAACCCTGGGGGATGAGCGGGGTCCACATCTACTTCGGGATCAACATGCACTGCCTTTCCCTTGTTCATCAGTAACTCCAGAACCTTACTTATCTTGTCATTTATCTCTTCTTGTCCTTGTTCTAGACTCAGGACTCTATTTTCCAATTGTTCACTCATTTCTCTCGCTCTTCGCCTGGTATTGTACTGATGCGTGGTGGTCTCAATTATTGCTTTATATTACTCAAACCACCTCTTTGATTAGGAACTGAAAACCAAAAAATTTCCTTTTTTAGAATCATGAATGCACAATTATGTACTGCATGAGTGAAAGCGTTTTGATGCATGATTAGGGTATACAATAGGTGTTTATGCATGAATGCAACTAGTGTACTTACATATACAAACAAAGATATAAACGTGCATGCAGCCTATCGTGCGTGACTATGTATGAAATGAAATGCATGAATATGATGTCCTAAATTACTACTTAGCTAGAATTCTAAAAAAATCCCACTAATGAAACGGGTCAAGATTAACATGACCATTGATGGGCCACAATTTCAATTCAATTTCTCCCTTATCCATTCATTTCCTTGATGATGGTCCATGTACCTCAGATTCTATAAAGGGTCAAATTATGTTCTGAGGTTGGGGTTGACCCAGGCTAGTCAACCCATTGGATTCATTCAATGTGGACTTGTGGACTTTAGTGTGCACTTAGGCCTCAAGTATTTTAAAATATGGGCTTCGAGCTATTTCATGATGGGTTAAGGCCCTAGTTGAAAAGGAATTGGGCTTGGATTACTTGAAAAAATGTTGGCCCAAATTTTTAGGCAATGGGGTTGAAGTCCTCTTTTGAAATCTGGGTTTGCCCCTTTTTGAAACTTAGGCATGGGCCGAGTTTTTGTTTAGGAAAAGGTCAGGCCCAAGATTTGTTTTTAAAGAATTGGGCCCGAGTTATTTGAAAAGGGTTGGACCGACCCATATTTTTAAAATGTTTGGGCCAAGTGCTTCGTTTTTTTTTTTTTTTTTTTTGAAAGGATGGGTCATGGTCTCATTATTGGGCTTTTTCAGAATACTAACTAAGTAGTATGTATGTCTAAATGTATGTCAAATGCATGATATAATACAAAGTATTTCACAACATATATACAATAGACAGCATGGGGATAAGGATGTCCCAACCCAGCGTAGGTATGTATATACAGGGTTCGTCATGACACTATCCTAGTTAGGGAAGACTATAGACAAGTATGTGCGGGTAGGCTCTAACCCTATTGACAAAGGTTCCCAATCTAACCTCCATCCTCACCCAAAAGGGGTTTGGACGAAGTTTAAATTGAGCGGAGTGGTTCGTGGGTCCCCACAAGCCCTGCCACGTGGGGACAAACGTTATTACACTCCTATCTAATCCTAGTAAGGAAAGCTCGGGTATAGAGCGTGAAAGTGTGTGCATTTAAATTTAACCTAATCCCGCTATCCCCACATTTATTCACATACTATAAACAATATGGAAACAAGATATCTACCATTAATACATATATTCAAAAGATAAGGAAACACAATATATGCAATTAATATGTTTATTCAAAAAAAATTTGGAAACAAAAAAAAAAAGGAAACAAAATATGTATGATTAGTATACACAATATCTATAATTAATATGCTTATTCACAATATCTAAAATTAATATGCTTTATTCAAAATATTTGGAAACGAAATATCTACAATTAGTATTCAAAAAAAATTAGGAAACAAAATATTTTTAATCAATTAGGGTTATTTACAAATTATGGAAGTAAAATATCTACAATTAATCAAAGTTATTTACAAATTACAATATTCACAAAATAAGGAGTAATTAAAAGATTTATTAAATTTGAACTTGGGATAATTTCTAATTAATTGATGGCTCGACTCTCTAATAATCCCCAGCGGAGTCGCCAAGCTGTCACGACGTCCCGAGAGCGCGTGTGCCCCGGGCGGCTTAATTAAGATGATTATTATTTTCAAGGAAAATCATGGAAAAGGTCGGAGTCGCCACTAACCTTTAGTGAGGTTAGAACACATGATTACTACCCCGTTAGGGGTAGAATCGGTCTACATTACCAGAGTTGGGGTCGGGAGTTCGATTACGCGAGGGGAAGGTACAAGCACCCCCTGCGCGCCCATTCTTACGAACGGTACCTAATTAATTTAAAATTATCCCTAAATTAATCTAATAAGTCTTTAAATTACTCCTTTTTATGAATTTATAAATACCTATGAAAAATAAATAAATATATACATATATTCCCTCAGAACTTATGGTACGTGAAGCCCAAAGGCTAATACCCCCCGCAATTAAATCATAAGGATAGAAAATCGAAAATAATTAATAACGAAAATATCATAATAACAAAATGACAATACATTAATACAAAAATAATAATAATACGATTAAACATACATATAATTTAAAATAGGATAATAACAGTAATAATAATAATAATAATAATGACGAATACAGAAAAATAATATTAAAAACACCAATGATAATATACAATGATAATAAAAATAATAGTAACAATAAACATAATAATAATAATAATAATAATAATAATAATAATAATAAAATAATAATAATAATAAATGATAAATAATAATAGTAATAAATATAGTAATAGTAATAAATAATAAATAATACTAGTAATAATACACTCATCAACATATCAATAATATAATAATAGTACCATAAAAATTCAACACATGATAATAATGATATATAATACCTAGCACACACTATAATAGTAATAATAAGAAGTAATAATCATAATGATATACTTGTCTAATATCCTATAATACAACTATACCAATATGGAAATAACTAAACCCTCACGTAAATCATATAATATACACACATGGAAAAAAAAAAAAGAATGAGGTTATGGCAACCCTAAAACTTAACATACATTATATTGAAACCAATATACGATAGCATGGATTTCCTAAAAATTATTTCACAAGATATACATATGGAAGTAATTAAATCCCAACCATGTAAACCAACCCAATGCCCTAAACATAATACACGTAAATATAGACATGAAATCGTTATAACATGCCAACAATGAGAGGCAAATAATGACTTAAACAATACCACAAAAATGCAAATGTGAATATAAATTCAACATTGATAAAAACCATACAATATTAAACAATATGAAACCTACAATCAATAATTATACAATAAAAATATTCAACATGTACAACTAATGTAACGAAGGTCGACCTGCAACCATAAAAGAAATAAATTAATTAGTACCTCGGCCACAAAGAAAATATAATCATAGATACATATAAAACAAGTATTGGAAGATAAGACTCCACAATAATGAAATAGCCCAAAAAAAAAATGAAAAAAGAAAAATAAAAAAGGAAAAACAGTATGTGTGTGCTGAGTGTGTGGGTTTACATGCCTGCTATATACACAGATGCAAATAAAATAAAATAAAAACTTTAGCTTTAATTATTAAAACCTGAACAAAACCAATATAAATATGTATATATATATATATATATATATATAAAATAGATACAACCTGGATATTTTGCTTGCCTATACAATGAAAACCCAACATTAGATCAAAACAAGAAAATAATCAAAATAGAAAACAGAAAGACAGAAAAAAATAAAAAATAAATAAAAACTCTATGTGCACGTGTGTGTGTGTGTGTGTTTGCGTGTGCAGGGAGGCTAGGAATTACTGGTGTGATGGCCGAAAGCTTCAGCAGCCGAGGTGGGTCTGTGCAAAACGACGGTGGGTTGCTGGGCATTTGCTGCGGCCGGCCGTGGTTGCTGGACTCGGATGGTGGCTGGAGGGACGTTGCAGAGGAGGGTGGAACAGGTGCTGAAACTGGTGCTCGGGTCTACTGGTTTGAATGGTGGCAGTGAGCAGAGAGCGGCGGCGGGAACTCCTCTCCTGCTGGTGCGGCTGTGGAGGATGGTCGGTGCAGGGGATCTGCTGCAAGGGGGGTGTCTGGAGATCGGATGTTTGTAGAAAGCAGTCGTGGAGCAGAGGTGGTGCCGGTGGTTATGGCAGAGGGTCGTGGGAAACTATGGCGGTGGGCGTCGTCGGAGTGTTGCAGCGATCTGGAAGCTGCTAGAGGGTGGTGCTCAGGTCTGCCACTGTGACGGCAACGTGGAGAAAGAACAAAGATAGGGAGAATGGAGATGGGAGAGGGTGACGGCGGTTGTGTGTCTCCGGGGAGAAGAAGAAGAAGAAGCAGGAATATTTTCTTTTTTTTTTTCGGCTGCGCCCCCCCTGCGCTGCTGTGCGCTGCCTCCACCTTTATAAAAAAAAAATTTGTAAAAACCCTAAGAAACTTTCCTTTCTTGATTTTATTTTTTCTTTTTCTCTTTTTTTTTTTTTTATGCTTTTATTCTTATGGTAATAATGAAAAAGGAAATAATATTAATAATAATAATCATAATAATATAAATATCAATAAGGTAATAATAATAATAATACTACTAAATAGTAAATAGTAATAAATAATTATAGTAAAAATAAAAATAATAAAGATAAAATAATAATAATGATAATAATAAATAAATAATAGTGATAATAATAAATTACTTATAATAATATAGGAAAATAAATAATAATAGTAATAATAATAATAATAATAAACAAATAACAATAATAATAATAATAATAATAATAATAATAATAAAGTATCAATTTTGAATAAAAAAATAATAATAATAATAATAAGGTAATAATAATTATAGTAAATTAATAATAACAATAATAATAAATAAAAAATAATTATAAGAAAGTAATAATAAAAATACTAATAATAATAATAAAATAATAATAAAAAGGGAACCCCTTGTTCTATTTGGTTAGGGTAAAAATAGGGTGTCTACAAGCCTGATTGATAAACCAATTTTTTTTTTTAAAAGTCAGTTCACCAGAAATTTAACTTTGGTTTGGGTGCCTTAGCGTTTGGCGAGTCATTTGAATCAATAATCATTACCAAAAGAATGATAGACCATTTTTTTGCTACCCAAAAGAAAGGCAAAGAAGAAATCCCTTGCAAGCCCTTTTGAGCCTAAAAAATTTCAATTTCTTAATTAACCAATCAAAGGATCACACCCCACTATGGCAGTTTTGAAAAGATTGGTCCCAAATGAGGTCCAAATAAAATGCTAAAAAGTCCTTCATGAAAGGAAAAGCAGAAAGTGCAGTAAAAGCAGAAGATATAGAAAAAAAGAGAGAAAAAGAAGGAAAAATAAAGAAAGAAATAAGGGACATACTTCATATGTGATCTTTGGCAAATTTACCCTTGATAGATCAATAATTTTGAGCCTTATTTAACCTTTTTCTTCTTTAACCTATAATCCCCTAGCCTACATTACGGTCCAAATAAAAGTCCTGACCATATTGGTATATATTGTTATCTCTAATGATTCGTCAGACTCAATGTTGAGTCTGAACTACATAATGACCTGATCTTGTAAAGGTACGTAGGCAGCTTGTTCAAATAACAAGTTCAATCGATATCTTACAAAGTGCCTCAACTCAAATTGGGGCAGAAAATGTTATTATGTGACGGGATTTTTTAGCGTTAGTTTCCCTTTTCTTCTAAAAACCTATATCCTTAAGCCTATGTTTCGTCTCGAGTCTTAAAGACCATCTTGAGATCAAAACATGGACTAAACCTAACTAAACTAAAGGCAACAGTTAAATGAGAAATTTCTAGTGGTTTCACAGCAGAATGATACAAAAAGGGGAAAAGTGACCATCGATAAAGTTGGGGCAGTCGAAGAGAAGATCAGCCATTCAGTCTGGTAAATTAACATCAATGTCATATGTCTTTTGAATACTGGTATGAATTTTCCATGTAATAGCATTGGAACATGGTAAAACATTTATTTTGTGCGGGTGACTTTTTGATTTAACAAGTTGATGTCAAAATTGCATAATCATTCCTCATTTCTAAAAAAAAAAAAAACCTTCTTACTCTTCCAAGTTTGAAAAGACGACGGCTAGTCGAAGAGTTTCGGAATCACCAATATGCTTCTTGTAGAGAAAGTCCTCGTCGAGAATATACGATGCTAGTAGAATAAGTAAATCTAATTGGGGCAAATGTCATGATAAGTTTCACGCAAGTTAATTCAAAGATTTGCTTATTCAAGAGGAATTTAACAACATGACAGTTACAGATGCATTTAACTTTGGCCAATTCCATGTTCAGGTACCCCTCATATCAGAGTGTAAATTGAAAACATACCCAAGATCAGCGTTAAATAAATGCAACAGGGGCAGATCCTATGTCGAGTTCCAATGGGGCCAATTTAAGGGCTTTCCTATCAGAAGTAAAAATTGAAAACATGACAGATAAAAGTGATTGGGGCAGACTGAGTTTCAAGAGAGCCAATTTAGGGGCATTAATATTGGATTTGGAATTCGAAAATTTGGTCAAGGTTAGAGATTGAGTTGTTGATTACAGGCACGTTGGATAAAGAAAGTTCACGCATCATCATACATTTCATGCATTGTAAAAAAAAATGAAGAAAAGAAGCATACTTGTCATATCATGCAACATGCGTACATATCCCTATGTTATAGCATCACATCAAACAACATGCTTGCACCCTTACATTCTAGCATCACCGATAGCACATCCATGCATCATATAACATCATTCAGTCATACTCATCTTGTTATACATATCTTTTCATCATTGTCCAAGCAACCTTTATCTCACTAATATTTGAGTCATTATTGTGTGCTTTGGTGCTCAGGTTCCTACACTCGGTGCAAGTCATCATCATATACTTAGGCATTTTGATTCTCAAATCTGATGCACGTCATCCTTATACTTCGGTACTCGGGTTCCTACACCTGGTGCAAGTCACCCTCCATGAACTACAGCTCGATTCCTACACCCAGTGCAAGTCACCCTCCGTGAACTATAGCTCAAGTTTCTACACCCGGTGCAAGTCACCCTCTGTGACTATAGCTCGGGCTCCTACACCTGGTGCAAGTCACCCTCCGTGAACTATGGCTCGGATTCCTACACCCAGTGAAAATCACCCTCCGTGAACTATAGCTTGAGTTCCTACACCAGGTTCAAGGCACCCTCCGTGAACTATAGCTCAGGTTCCTACACCAGGTGCAAGCCACCCTTCGTGAACTATAGCTCGGGTTCCTACACCCGGTGCAAGTCACCCTCCGTGAACTATAGTTTGGGTTCCTACACCCGGTGCAAGTCATCCTCTATGAACTATAGCTCAGGTTCCTACACCTGGTGCAAGTCACCCACCATATAACTCGGGTTCTTGCACCCGGCGCAAGTCACCCTCCGTGAACTATAGCTCGGGTTCGTACATCCGGCCCAAGTCATTTTCACAGATCATTTTTGTATTTTTGTTACATTTGGCCCAGTCCAAAATTCACGTCGTTTATCTTTGCAAGGTTGTTGCTACAAAAACGTAGGAGAATTCCTACTATTACATTGAAGTAACGAAACCTACAAAGAGGGGCAGTTGTAGACACCCTCCATCATACCTAGGAACAAGGGGAAGAAAACACTATATAGTGGAGTCTTTTTCTTATCCCATCCTAAGTTAGGATTAGATTTTGAAAACTGAGGTTATGTAATTGGATGCATGGGGTAAAACATCTTTTTGTTTTTTCTAAAACAAGGTAATCAACAAAGAGGGAGTTAAACAAATCACAACAACATAAATATAGATAAAACACCCATTACGAAATCACTAAATACTTGTACTAATGACACTCACTTGTCAACACACATTAATGCACTTACTAACATCTATGGATGCACACATTACACTTACACCTACATCATGATAATAATAATGACGATGATAGTATATGGATACTCTCTAATAAACCACTAGACACTCCTACGCTAACACAACACACATCCATATTTACTACTATACCACTTTAACATATGCATGTTCACCAATTACATCCAAATAACACTAACACACACTAAAGTACTTATTAGCACCTTTACCATTACACAACATTAATCATATTATCACAAATGTAAAACATCAAACCCATAAGACACTTACTAACACATATAATGCCACAAAATAAAACTAATAAGAACAATAATAATAATAATTGTAGACACCCGATTTTAACCGAGCTCCCCTTTAGTGGAGCTTCTGTTATTTGTTCTATAGAGAACCAAAAAAAATTAAATGATGAGAAAAACAAAGAAAAGATGGAATTTGGTTTGGTGTAGACCAAACCATCGATGATTTGGTGGGAGGCCAGAAAACCGTCAACGGTTTTGTGTAACCACAGCCCAGTAATGGTAAAACAGTGAAAAACATAGGGGTTAAATATCCAAACCGTCAACAGTTTCGTCTGGCAGTGTTTAATAAAGGAAATCATGTTGCCTTGTTTTGGTTAAACAAAACAAATATAAACCTCTCTCTATAGAGACCCAGGAAATAATATTAATAAAAAAAATATGGAAAAGAGGAATTTGGTTTGGTAAAGACCAAGCCGTCGATGGTTTTTGTGGAAGCTTAGAAAACCGTCAACGGTTTCGAGTTACTGCGGTCGGGTAAAAGGTAAAACGGTTAATAATGGTTTGGTTAAAGACCAAACCGTCGACAGTTTCATAAACCCTTGAGAAAATCGTCGACGATTTTGTCTGGTTGTGACTTATATGTAAGGTCCTGCAACTCATTTTTTTCCTAAAGGAAAACAAAATCTCTCTTTCTCTTTCTCTCTCTCTCTCTCTCTCTCTCTCTCTCTCTCTCTCTCTCTCCAAGGGCTGTGGCTCTCCCTCCTTCTCTTTTCAATTTCTCACCTGATTTCAGCCCGAATTAGCTGATAAACGTGGTTTCGGGATCCCGGCAGCGATTCTCTCCAATTTAGTACTAGAGTAATTTTATGAATCGAACATTTCAGGAACCACTCCAAAATTAGGGTAAGGGAGTCGTTTTTAAAGATTAATTAGTTATTTGATTTGTGTGGACTTGAGGATGTTAGGCATTCTAGGGTTGAACTGATAGAGTTAAGATTTTTAGAATATAGGGTTACGTGCAACCATTGCAGGCGCTGATTTGGGATCCCTATGAGTGTTCCTTTAGGAAATCAGGTAAGGGGAATAAGTTATACCAGTTAATTTTAGAAAATTTTACTGGTTAAAGTATCGTATAAATTATGAGATATCAGTATATGGTTTTCTGGGTATTACAGGATATGGAATTATAGGCAGGGAAATTTATGATTTCTTAAAAAATGATATGCATATTTGGGAAAATTCAGAAATTTGGGTTGCATGAAAAACCTAGATGATATACTATTTTCATACAGCAGAAAATATAATTTTCCCATACAGTAATAAAATACAGTTTTCTCATATAAAATATAGTAATATGAGCATTACTTAAATTGTGTGGCATGAGAAATACTAGAATTAGCTCATAATTTTGTGACAAAATTTTATATAGCTTTTACAGAACCATGATATTTACAGTTATTATAGAACCATGATATTACAGTTATTACATAACCATGATATTACAGTTATTACAGAACCATGATATTACAGTTATTACAGAATCATGGTAAAACAGTAATATACAGAATTACTATTATACAGTGTCAGAACCCTAATGGACTAGAACAGAACACAGAGCACGGTACCATAGCTAATACAGTATAAATAGTGTTAGAATTGGTGTATTCCCAAGAGGGGGGTGAATTGGAAATTTAAACTTTTCTCATAGGTTGAACTAGATGTCAGCTGAATATAACAACCTAGGGTCTTTTTATCCAGTTCCAAATACGCCGATAAATACAATATGCGGAAATTTAAATCAAACGCATTATTCACATAATAACACACAAGTGCAGTAAATATAATGTGCGACAATATACACAAACACACGATATGTTATCGGGATTCGGCCAACTATGCCTACGTCCCGCCTTTAGCTTGCAAATCAGAGAATTCCACTAAAGGCTCACTTAAGGGTGGAGCGCCACCGTTTACAACCAGGTCAAATTAACACAGGGCTGACCTCAACCTTAACCAGGTCAATTAGCGGGGTTGACCTCAACCTACACGCCTTAACCAGGACGATGCACCTAGCTTTCCTAACCGGGTCTAAGCCAATCCGAGACTATTCTAGGGTTAGTCTCCCTCTTCAAGCCCATGCCTGGAAATACAACAAATGTGTATATAATCAAATGGTACAGTGATTGTGCTTTCATGTAAAGCAGATGTGTACCTAGTTACGCGCAATTACATACACCACAATATGATTTAATATGTAAGCTCAATGTGGTATTAAGATGTCTACTCTCGAATAGATTTACTATCGGTGTAATAAGTGGGTGAGAGTGCAAACCAGTATAATCTTTGTGTCACAAAGTATTCAATCAACGTGCTCAAACAAAGATATCAACCAAACAATATATATATATATATATATATGAAGCTCTAGCAATGTATAAGTTTGGTTTACAAAAAGAGTTTAATCTTTGTATTCAACTAAAGATATAAATCAATGAATATTGCAATAAAGATTTTTCTCACACAAACAAATATCTCTTCAAAGATTTATCAAGATAAAACACACTAGATATTTGCAAGTATTTTGAAAATATTTTGCAACAAAAAACAAATACAATCTTCTCAAGATGTTGCAATGAAGGTGTAATCTTAGAAGATCAAATGAAAATCTTCTTAGGATAGACTTATTAACAAAGTCTCCTAAGAATACTTAGGTTTAGCTCTCAATAAAAATAAATCAATCAAACACGAATGGGAGAACAAACCTATTAATATAAACACTCAATCAACTTACAGAGGATTTAAGAAATCGAAGAAGGTAAGTATGCGTGAATGGGGATAGGATATGAGTATTATAGATTTTGGGATTTTTAGAGAATTTCTCTTGATCAATCTTTTTAATCTGATACTAATTATCCTAAATGAGGGGGAATTTATAGATACCCCACAAACTATGACCGTTGGGGACACACTTGGAATAATTAGAAAAGATAAATGACCTTTTAAATATTTTAACCTTGTTTAAAAAATTGTTTAGCCACGGTAAAAATTAGGGCAACCCGAGAGGTCCGGTCGACCAGAACAAGTTCGGTCAACCAAGTCTCATGTGATTCGGTCGACTAGGGGACTTTTAAACTAAGGGATTGGTCGACCAAAAGAGGGCAATTTCTTAATTTTTCGAGGTTCGGTCAACCGGGTCATTCTGAACTAGCTGGTTCGGTCGACCAGACCGCTGGGATTTCTCCCGAGGACCCTCGGTTGACTAGGTAGTTGGAGTACAAAAAGGGTCGGTCGACCAAATGGTCAAACTTTTGACCTAGGGAGGTTTTGGTCGACCAGGGCTTTTTGAACTACCTGGTTCGATTGACCAGGTGGTCAAAATGTTGACCATAGAAGGTTTCGGTCGATCGGGGCTTTTTAAACTATTCTAGTTCGGTCAACCAGGGCCTTGGTCAATCAGTTGACTCAGGGAGGTTTCGGTCGACTAGGCCAGCCAAAATGAACTGACTGTGCTGGTTGACCGAAAGTACACCATGTGTGCATTTCGGTCCAATCTTGAAGCATACAAATCCTAATGAAGTGCCTAACAAACATATGTGTAAATGTGTATGTCCTAGGGTCACTTGAAGTCTAATTTTAAGACACCGAAAAAGTTCGGTGTCAGTCGACCAAAGGGAAAACCCTAAGGTCTTTCTAAGGTCACTTTTAGTTCGTATCTGGTTTGGGCTTACAAAATAAATCATACATGTGATGTGTGTAAGCTTATTACAAACCAAAGTCCTAATTACTATCACAGACCAATAGAATGAAATATATTACAATGCCGAATAGAAACTGGTCTTCAGGTTTTACTTCCTTTGGGCACATCTTGATCTTAACAATCTTAGTTCCTACACAAAACCTCAAACACCCATTAGTTACACTGAGTATTTGTCATAATCAAAACCGGGCGTGACCAATAAGGTCAACAGATAGTGCAACCACACATCTCAGATAAAGTGTGGTGATGGCAGTCGATTGTGCTTTAGTGAAGAGTAGAGTAGCTCCCTGGCAGTTCGGACCAAGTTAAGCAGGCCAATCGTATAATAAACGAGTTATAGTTTGATTTAACCTGGTAGGCCAGCCATGGTCAACACCAACCCACGGGCCGCACAACCTAATCATGCAGGGTTAATTCATGAATATACTTATCCATCCAGGGAAGTTTTCACAGTTTTATATGTATATATATATGATTTACATAAACAGAAACTATGAAGTACAACTAGAAGTATGTTCAAATAGAAAATGTGTATTTTAAAATGGCATAGGTGTGAGTTGTACTACGTGTTTGTATTAAATTACTATTTTAGTTGCAGATTAAATTAACAGTTATGTTTTTGTGTAAAACTCATCTGCCACACACTGGTATAACTTATTCCATCTTACTAAGAGGTGTCTTACCCTAGGAATCTTAAACATTTAAGGTAATCCTGGTAGCCACATAGAGCAAGCTTTGAGATAGTGGAGGTGTAGTTTCGGAAATACAGGGTATGTGTTTATTTTGGGGTCTAGAGTTATGTGTCGCGACGTCCCGAAGCGCATGTGCCCTGGAGTCGGTGAAATATTAATTATTTTGTTTATATTTTTCAGGAAAAAATAGGAATAGAGTTGCTACTAACCTTTTAGTGTGGTTAGAACACTTAATTACTACCCAGTTAAGGGTAGAATTGGTCTAGGTTACCAAAACTGGGATCGAGAGTTTGGTTACGTGAGGGAAAGGTACGAGCACCCCCTACGCGTCCGTTCTTACAAATGGTACCTAATTAATTATAAAATTATCTCTAAGTAAATTTAAAAAGTCTTTAAAATTACTCCCTTTTGTGAATTTACAAATACACATGCAAAGTAAATAAATAAATGAATAAACAAACTATACAAAAATATTTTTAACCCTTAAAGATCGCATGGTTAAGAGGATTATAGTCTCAATCAACAGAGTTAGATTGAATAAACCTAAGAATACCTAATCAATTGCTTGTATATTAAGTTGAAGTCTCCACCATAGAAAATTGTTATCAAGAAAATCTAAAATTATTTTCAAAAGTCTTCTTAATTTTACAAGGGTCAATCATGAAACCTTAGACTTCTAATCAAACTTAAGCATATTTTAAATCACTTTCAAATTGGTAACAAAATATGATACTCCCTTTCAAAACTCATTTTTTAAAACACATTTTCTTCAAGATCAATAATACAACCTAATACCCCTTAGAAACATGTTGTTAAATCAGTAATACAATCTGATATTTTCAAATCAAATATTTTCATCATCATCATTTCCTTTCAAAACTTAGGGTTTTGAGGTTGACTCCTTTTAGAGCAACCCTTTCGACTTCTAAAAGTCATTCCAGAGTGCTCGTAAACAACAATGATGCTACTTGAGGATCAAAAGTGGTTCTTTTAATTCTATTTATTTCATTTTCATTTCCTTTCATTTAGAGGCATGCACACATGTAATTGTGATAATTATTACATGAATGGTGCCAATAAGGGTGCTAGTTGTTAGACATTCACTAAGAAGTTCAATTAATCACCTTCCCTGCGAACAAATGAATCGATACTTTCAAATCAAATATGTTCATCATCATTATTTCCTTTCAAAACTTAGGGTTTTAAGACTGACACCTTTTAAAGCAACCCTTTGGAATTCTAAAAATCATTCTAGAGTGCTAATAGATAACAATGATACTACTAGAGGACCAAATGGGGTTTTTTAAATTATATTTCTTTCATTTTCATTTCTTTTCATTTAGAGGCATGCACATATGTAGTTGCTATAATCATTACATGAATGGGTGCTAATCGGGATGTTGATTGTCTTATATTCACTGAGAAGGTCAATTAATCACCTTTCCTATGAAAAAATCAACTTACAGGCTCAAGGTTTTGCATGATTCTATCTTTCTTTAAAAAATAAGGTGGCGACCCCGTGTCTTGTGTGTGTTGTATTTGAATATATTTACGCCCCCCCTTCTTGAGTTTTCTTATATTAGGATTATTATACAAAATCCTTTCCATCAAAACCTTAGATAAAATCTGGCGTCAACATGTATTAAGATAATTAATAATGTGAATAGTTTAGGTAGGAGAATACTTACCTTCCTATCCTCCTATTTCCCTTATAGGCATTTTTATTTCTAACGAAGTTCAATGCTCAAGGGATAGCCCTTGATGTTGTGAAGAAGTTTTACCTCCATAATATGGAGAAGTTACATCTCCATAATGGGAAGATTATAACATACATATTCATAATGAGACATGTTTATAGATTTGATGTGCCCTTCGGAGTCCATCCCTAATTCACCAAACAATGGTTGTTGTCTTCTTATTAGGTAGCATTTCAATTTCTCTCAATTTGTGATACACCATTTGATGAATTACTATTTGCTGTCAGTTTGTCATACATCATTTGCTTTTGTTTCAATATCAAATTACAACCCCAACAATTTAAATGCTTGCTCTTCTAGCCCAAGATGAAAACATCATTGAAGAGAGGAGAGAAAGAGTAATGTTGTGTTAATCATGTGAGCATTAAGCTGATATAAACTGTGTCACATTTTGTAAAAAAAAAAGTCACCTTTAATACGTACTTTATGTTTAGTTTGTAAAATAAAATGAGACAGAAATGTAATGCAATAAAAATTTAAATAAAAAAATAATAAAATGAAGTAATTTGTACTTGATCTTTTCTCTATTTTTCTAAAGATATTTGTACTTCCTTTTTATCTGATTTTTTGCATGAAGATTCACCTTGTTCTATTTTACCTTCTTTCAAAAACTTTTCGGTTCTTCTGATATTTTGAACTAGTTTATCCATTATCTTTCTTAAATTTTTCCTATTGTTGCAGGTTATGTTTTTCCTAATTGGGACTACCACCGGGACTACCCTAAACGCTCTCTTGGCTTGGCGGGCTGATCATCGGATTTTCACTGGCTGACCAACATTTAGTGAAACAAAACATGCAATTTTCAGAAATTTTTTTTAAAAGATGGTGAATAAATCTGGCTCTGATACCAATTTCCCTTGATTGCTTAATTTAGAAGACAAGATAGAACAATTTGAGCACAACTTAATTCAAGCAAAACAATCATTTAAAGTAATAATAATTTCTTTATAATAGTTCTGATCTTTGGGATAACTAATATTTCCTCAGGTTGGGAAAGTGCTATTATGTCTGAAGTGCTGGCCGAGCCAGGGCTTAGACAACCCAATATCAATCTGGAACTATTCTTTAGAAACAAAACTAGTATTATTCATGAATAAAGATTTCTGGTGCAAAGGATCGTCTTAGATGCAACTACAGAGCATACTTATCAAAACTGTAAAGAATAAAACTATAAAGAATTGACAAAGTTGTAAAACTTACTTGATTAATACTCGTTAACCTTTATTTATATTCTTATGTACCACACATATAATTAGGGAAATCCTTCCTTGTGATTATGAAGTGTGTCATCATGATTTTTATTATAAAAAGAGCAAGTAGCTGTTACTTTTATAAGATGTAGTTCAATATGTACATTTATTTTTTTATTGTTATATGTATATATATATATATATGTGTGTGTGTGTGTGTGTGTGTGTGTGTGTGTGAATGTAGATGAAAATATTATTAGTTATTCATATTATTAAATTGGAACTTATTTATTAATTATTAATGCACATACATGTGGTAAGTAGACCTGGGAAAATGATAAAAATTCGTTAATTCGACCCGCTTTAATTGACTTCTAATCGATCTGCACATTAAATGAATCGAATTTGGTTTGAACTTTTTTTATCCTCCTCTAAATAAGTCGATTGACAGATTTAGGATTTTATCTGATGAATATCCACATATTCACTAACAACTAATGTTTAAATTTATTGATAATTCGATAATGTCGTGTTTATTAGACATCAAATCTGTTGGGGATGTGACTTATATTAAGAGCGGATCACATAAACCAAAGAAAGCTATGTGACGCGAGGGACAAAGGGAGAGAAGCAAGGTGCAACCATGGAGGGCAAATTGTCAATGGTTTGGTGTGTAATTGTCGACGGTTTCAGGCAGAAGCTGCAAGGTGTTTTATTCTGCTCCAAACTGTCGACGATTTTTGTCGGCATAGATCATTTAAATTCAAATCGGGGACTTGTAGATTGAGCTTATCGGAGGGATTTCCTCTGGTGGATTGCTACAGAAGTTGTTTACGTTTGCTAGAACTCTTCTGTACCCATAGGATTGTTATATAAACAATGTTTGTAAACCAAAAGTGTGAGCTTTGACATTGATCATAGTGGAAACCCAAGTGTTGCTTCCATGGACGCAGGCTATTGCCGAACCATGTAAATATTGTGCATTCTAAATGTGTTTTTATTTTTTCTTATTATTGTTTGATTGCTTCTTTAGTATATTTCATTACATTAGTGGTTGTTGATAATTTCGTGTTTGACTGTGTGCTTCCACTGCACGTGTTCAAGTTAAACGAATATCAACAAAATCAATTAGCATAAGCTCTATTGGCTAAGGCCTAGTTTCATAGTCTCAACTCTTGTACTACTATATGTGTCTCGAGGCCTACCTTATGCCCACATTCAAACTCAAATCTAAATATTTAGTTTTTTTTTATCAAAATAAAAGTTTCTAAATTAATACTCTGAAAAATATAAAAAATTATAATTTTTTGATTAATTATTACATGTTTAATATATTGTCAAATTATAATTTTTAAAATAACTTCAATTATTGTGGTATAAAATAAATTGTTCATATTGGATGGTTAAAAAAATTATATTAAGAATAAGAATGACAAATTACTTGTCATTCGCCAAGAATTATTCGATCTGAACCACCGTAAATCTGCAACTTAACAATTTGAATGAAGATTGTAATATTCTCATTCCATAATCTGGCTAATTTTTCATGAATTATTTGACCCGATTTGCTTCGTCCGTCTAAGTGGCAAGTAATAGTAAAGTCAACCGTGTCAAAAGCCTCCTTGTCATTTTCCCTAAAAAAAAAAAAAAAAAAGGGAAGAAAGACGGACAGTATGTTCTCTTTAAAAGTCTCAATTTTCCATCTTCTGCAGCAATGGCGACTTCTGTGCAGCTGAGCTTCAGACCGTCCACCGGCTCACTTCTATCGAATCGCAGACCCAAGCAGTCGTCCAGAGGGGCGACTATCCGTTGCTCTGCCACCGCTTCCCGTAGACGCTACAGCATCACTCTTCTTCCCGGTGATGGCATCGGCCCTGAAGTCATCTCCGTCGCCAAGAGCGTCCTCAAGCTCGCCGGTTCTCTCGAAGGTATGTTTAATCGCTATTCTAACTCTTCCATTGTTTATTTTTCCCGAGAAGAAAAAAAATGTCCCAGTGTCGGCCTGTCGGTTTGAGCTGAAAGAAGCATTTTGTCGTCTGGGAAATAAAGGTTCGGTTGTCTCTTTTCGTCCATTTTCTTAGCAGCCAAATGAGCTTTTTTTTTTTTTTGTTATAAAACTTCTTAACAGTTAAAGCTTTGTTATGCTGTAGTGTAGAGATTGGGTTTCTGTTCATGTGGCCTGCTGTGGTTTTTCGCTTCTTGGAAACCAAAACCAAAATATGGCAGAAGACCTAAATTTATTTCATTTTCTCAGCTACCAAGCAAATTTGTTCCTTTTCTTGGCTTATACTTTAACATTTGGATATTTGTTTCAGGGATTGACTTTGGTTTTCAAGAGATGCCTATTGGCGGCGCGGCTTTGGATTTGACTGGAGTCCCATTACCTGAGGAGACCCTCTCAGTAGCAAAGCGGTCGGATGCCGTTCTTCTTGGAGCAATTGGAGGGTGATTTGATATCCATAATAAATTTCCTTCTATTTAGTTGATCCATTTTTAAATTTTTATGTGAAATATTTATTTTTATTGTTTATGGGTTTAAGGTATAAATGGGATAACAATGAGAAACATTTAAAGCCGGAAACTGGGTTGCTTCAGCTTCGGGAAGGTCTTAAGGTGTTTGCAAATTTGCGACCGGCATCAGTGCTGCCCCAGGTAATCTTTTGTCTTGATGTACTAGTGTGCAAGTTTAATCTTTTTCTGAGTTTTTAATTTCCATGTGAATTTAGTCTTGGATTGTAAATGTGGATGGGGATCAACATGCACCTCGACTATCTTTCGTCGATTGACTCACTAAAATGAGCAGCGCAAAGGTTATCCAAGTATAAGAGTTCTGTTGCGTAATAATTAGTCCAAAAGACCAGATCGTCTTCTCAGGGAATGTAAATTAATTTCAAACTTGCGTAAAACAAAAAGAAGAAATTAAAAAAATAAAATTTACTGAATACAATTTAGATTCAAATTCCTGGGTTTTTGAGAGTTTGTAACTAAATTAAAACAACGTAAAACATAAACTACAAACCTAACACACATAAAGTGAATGATAGGAAAAGGATAACGATAAATAAATGACGGCAAGTAAACAACAAAAACAACCAAAGCTTTAAATATTCAAACAATGAACCAAAATAAGAATTTCGTTAATCTAATAAACCCAACACAATAAAAATAACTTAAACAAAAAATAAGTCTAGCAATATCTTAAATAAAAAAAATAACTCAATCCAATTTCATTAATCTAACAAGATATTCAAATAACCTTAAAGTAAAGCATAAAAAAAAAAAAATTCATTTAATAAATATTCAACCATGAAATTTCCAACGTAGTTGTTAACTTAAATAAAAACGATCTGACAAGTACTTAAACAAAATAAACTAAACTAAAAAAAAAAAGGTTTAAATGAAAATAAACTCAAACAAAATATTGTAATACCAATAAAGTAAAGAACAAAAAATAAATTAACAAGGGAAAAGGTAAGGAGAGAGAAAGAGAAAGAGAGATGAGATGAGAAGATGGCCGAATGGTTCTTCCCAGCTGCTGCTGCTCTAGCTCCCTTGTGCGGCTACCCCCTTCCCCCAATAAAAAACCCTATTCTCCAATAAAATACCCTATTCTCCTCTCTACTTTTTGTCCTAGCCGTGTGGTGCTTGAGTTAGGCACATGGGCCTAACTTTTGGTTGCCCAATACTCCCCTTTTGCTTCATGGCATGGCTGCCATAGTAGATGCAATAGCTTCAAGCCCGATTTTGATCTTGATGCAGTCAGTATCTCTCAAAACTAAAAACATGAAAGTTGTAGAGCTTTTTCTTGGCGTTCCATAGCATCTTGAATCATCTCAATGGAGCTCGGATGAGAAAGTTATGCTTAGATTACAAAGCAATGTCGAAACTATTCATAATTGCCCAATTAGCTTTGTTTTGACGCGTCCATTTGCATCATTTTGCATGGTTCGCTTCACTTCTTTAATTTCCAAAATACCTTGTAATAATTAAATATAAAAACTTATAAATTTAAGGCAAGTATAGGATAAAAAATTCAAATGTTATAAATTGAGCTCAATATTGAAATATTAAACATAATTAGGCATTTAAGTGAATTTGCAATCTTTAATTCATGATTTTAAATACCTAATTACGCAACTTTTGATGCGTAATCATGGATATTGTGACACGTGAACGACCACCCGAAGTCCACCATTGATGTGACTTTATTTGCAACAATTGAAGCTTCTATTAGAAGCTAGCTTGGAAAGAGGATGACAACTTGCAAGTCAAAGAGTCTTGGTTTTTGAAGAAGCATGACAACTTGCAAGTCGAAAGAGTCTTGGGTTTTCAAGAAGCATTTATTTCATTTTAAGTTCTTAGACTCCACTATCATAATTATTCTTGTTCCTAAGCACCTATTTCCTATGACAAACTATTTCCTTGGAACCTCATTACTTATGTTTTAACTGTTTTATTTTACTTTTATATTTTCTTTAATCTTTAAGAAGCCATGTGCAAGTCATGTGCGTGTAAGGCTATAAACAGCCATCACTTGTATTGTAAAAGGCATCTTGCATTATCAATTGAAAAAAGAAGCTTTTGCTTGAACTTGTGAATCTTGTTCCTCTCCTTGTGAGTGAGTAGTGTGAGGCTACATTCCATCTCCCTGGAGATTGGGCGGTGAGAGACCACGAAAACATCAACTTCATCATCAACACTACACACCCACACCTCTTTCATAGCTCACAGCCACAACTACCTCATGCTTCATTATTGTCTCAAGATTCCTAAGGATCAACAAGTTTGTTCATGGTGCGATCGAGTACTCATGTGTCTTGGTGTTTGACATTCCAAACCTTTTTTGGTAAGCTCGTTTCAATTCCTTGTTTGTGACCATCTAAAACAGCTCCTAAAAGGACCTTGTAAGCCTTGAAACTCTACCCGAAGCCTTGATTGAAAAACCTTGTTCATTCTCTTTGAATCTTCCTAGATTTTCAACATGAACATGCTTGCTACTACCATGCTTAGGGATATTTGATTTGTACGCTAGGACTTGTGATCTAAGACTTCTAATATAACATCTTTTAAAGCAAACTTGATTACTTGAATGAAATGATCAACTAAGGGCTTTGAACCAAATCATATATGTTTTCAAAATCTCAACAACTTGTGATCATTAGAATATGTTTGTGATGTTCATGCTTGATTAATTCAATTCTTCTCATAAATTGTGATATTGTGTGTGTGCTCCAAAGAGGGTCAACCTTAGGACTAGGGCTACTTAGAACCATCCTACATCAAAATTGTAACTGAATCAGGCCAAGTTATTGTGCAGAGTTTGTTTTATTTGTTCTTTCAATGGGTGTGAACAACATAGTACTAATGTATAACTATTATGGGAGAGAAAGTTATTACCATTTTTTTAAAGAGATAAAGTTAGTATCATTTTTTAAAAAATGACTTCAAAAATTTTCTCTTGAAGGAGTATTCTTGAACTTATTAGCAAGTGGAAAAATGGAGTCTAATGTTATGATTCTTATGAACCATTTAAAGAACACTATTTGACCTTCCTCTCTCACACGCACAACACAACACAACACGACACACACACACTCACACTCACACTCCCACACACACACACACACACATGTACTCACACATGCATATTCAGTAAAGAAAAATTCAGCAAGGCATCAAGGGGATGCCTATGGTTTTGCTTACTAATTTCAACATATGAAGAACCCAAATAGATACTTGATTCTTGAAGTGAGTGTTGTCTTGGTCCAATCCATTCAAAGTATGGAAATTTGGCCTATCAATCAAATCCTCAAAGTTGGAATTGATATACAAAGTGTAGCCTAGTCAGTGCTAGCGTCACGAGCCGAGCTTGTTTAGGGCATTATGCTTGTCTGTGACCGCTTGTCTCATGCGTTTGGGATGGATTTTCAATCATGTAAATACTAGTGTATGTTTATTTTCTGGTAGTAGTTTCTTCCTATGTTAAAAAAGGCAGTATGACTCCTCGGTCACTTTGATGTTTCCTAGTACCATAGTGAGAATAGCATAGAAAGCTCTTTAGGGGAGGGTGAGTGTTCATCAACTTGCAAAACTCACTAGATATTGTCAACGTGTTTAGCCTACTTGCCTCCCTTGCTAGACACACAATGTTAACAAAGGGGTTTTAAATGAATTGTGTTGCTTCGATGTTTACTGCTTACTTGCCACTGCTTTCATAAGTTGCTTACTGCTTCCGTTGATATTTGTTTGAATGATAATGAAAGTGTTTTGTGGATGAATTATGGTAAACAATAGGCTGGCTAGTTGAACGAGAGGGGTTTAGCTAGCGCCACACGGTCCTTTCACAAGTGTGTGAAATAGTCAGCCCGTGACACCACAGAGCTCGGTTAGTTGCTACGTGAATTTAGTTGCCTTTGTTGTGTGATTGGTAAAGCTTTGGTAAGTGGCCATGACACCAAGCAATGTTGAGAGAATTAGTGTGTTGGAAGCACTGACAGAGACGGGAGGGAACTTGTTGATAAAGTGGTGAGATCACAAAAGTATCAAGAAAGTTTGATAGGTGAAATGTCAGAGGACTTTCACCATATTGTGGAAACCTTGCAAGCTCAAATATCTGATTTGACTGCAAAGGTGAATTTGGTGGTTCTTGCTATGGGAAACTCTTAACACTTCGAGGTTTAGCAAGACCAAGGTACCGGAACCCAAGACGTATGGGGGTGCTTGTGATGCCAAGGAGTTGGAGAACTTTTTGTTTGATATGGAGCAGTACTTTCTCGCTATGAGGACGAACTCAAAACAAGTGAAAGTGGATACTGCACTTGGTTTTAAATAAAGGCTGTGACTGTTATGTAACGCCATTACGTAATGGTTTTTTGGGATACTGATAACGTTACACACTGCGAAATCGGTGGGAAGAAAAATCATAGTCGCAACGGTTGTTACGGACTGTGACCGTTACGTAAAGGCCGCTACGACCGTTACGTAACCACTACGGCCATTATGTAACCACTATAAGACTGTTACACCAAAAAATTATTTTATTTTTTACTTTTTCTTCTCACTTTTTCCCTTTCATATATCATTCGCAATATACCTAGTGGCAAGAGGGGGAAAGATTATAATGAGGATGACAATGATACAAAATTTACTATTTCTTTAATACTAACAATAGATACATTAATTAACAGTTTGAAAATATTAACTTGTTAGGAAAATATTTTATTTTGATAATATTAATAATGTGATATTTATGTTCTATATTTTTCAACTTCAACTTTTTTTCTTTTCTAGCTATTTTATATTTGCATTATTTGTATGTCTTATGTGTCAAATAGATTAATGGAGTGTATAATGTATTTTATTTTATTAATTAATTTAGCACACATAAGAATTTATCACAGATAAGGACAATGAGAAGTATAAATACGCACGCACACGTAATTTTTCTGTCAATGGTGGTTTAAAACAAATGTAAACTTGTTGCCCTTACCAAATAATTTAGTTACACGAACTAAAGGATCCAAAATAAATTAAAACTCTTTCTAAGAAAGGCTAAAAGCTTAAAACATGCAAGTATGCTAATATGCACAAGGTTGTGCATGCTTCAAAAAAATTCACAGCCATTACACCCGCCTCCTGTTATGTAACATCCGCTACTCCCGCTTCCCATTACACCCATTACTGTTACGTTATGCTACCTGCTACCGCGATTTAAAACTGTGATACTACGGCCTTGTACTTGGTTGGTGACGCCAAACTATGGTGGCGTACTAAGTACAATGAAATTGAAAATGGACGCTGTGTTGTGGATTGTTGGGCAGACTTGAAGAGGGAGCTCAAGGCCCAATTCTTTCCAGAGAATGTTGAGTCCAATGCTAGGAAGAAGCTAAGAGACGTCAAACATACTGGGTCAATCGGGGAATACGTGAAACAATTTTCTCCTTTGATATTAGATATGAGGGATATGAGGGACATGTAGGAAAAGGACAAGCTATTCTATTTTCTTGAGGGGTTGAAACCGTGGGCAAGAATAGAACTTCATAGGCAAAAAGTTGAAGACTTGTCTACCACACAAGCTACCGCGAAGCGCTTGACTGACTATGGTGGTGATACTACCCCTTCGTCCAAAGAGTTTGGCGTAGGGGGAAACAACCAAAAAGTCTTTCAAGAATGGCAAACTCAAAAGTGGGGGAGCCGACTATAAAGCATCAACTTCAAAAGAAGCTTCATTGTTTTGAGAGTTCAACACACCCAATGGAAAGAGTAAAATTTCGTGTTAGTTGTGTCGGAGCAGGTAGTGGAAAGTGATGGAGAAGAGGGGGATACCCCCGAGGATGGGTGTAATGCGGTTGGTGAATGCATTGGAAAAGAAAGCGAAAGCATCGAAAGTTGCACAAGAAAAACGACTGATGTTTTTGGACTTGAGGATCAATGGGAAGAGTACCAGCGCTATGGTGGATATCGGGGCTACTCATAATTTTGTTTCACAGGCCGAAACAAGGAGACTCAACTTATTCTTGGAGAAGGATTCAGGATGCATGAATGCAGTGAATTATGTAGCCCAGCCTACTCCAGGAGTAGCCAAGCAAGTGACTGTGAAGGTTGGGCAGTGGGCAAGTCATGGGAATTTCATAGCGGTGTCATTAGATGACTTTCAAGTTATTTTGGGAATGAAATTCCTGAAGGGGATGAAGGCAGTGCTGATGCCTTCTGTTGGTTTCTTGTGTCTGATGGGAGATCGCCCTTGCATGGTGCAAGTCGTTGCAACGAAAGGATATGAGGAGAAGTTCCTTTAAGCCATGCAACTCAAGAAGGGGTTGAGAAAGGGTGAGCAGACATATCTAGCCACGATGGTGGTAGATGAAGAAGTAGGCCAAGAGCTGGTGTCTACGACCATCCAAGCTGTGTTGGATGAGTACAAGGAGGTGATGCCGGATAAGCTGCCTCATAATTTGCCTCCACAACGGGGTGTGGAGCATGAGATTGAGTTGTTGCTAGGAGTGAAACCACTTGCTAAGGGGCCATATTGGATGGCTCCTCCAGAGCTGGCAGAGTTATAAAACAACTTGATGAGTTGTTGGAAGCGGGATATATTCGCCCTTCTAAAGTGCCGTTTGGAGCACCGGTGTTGTTTCAGAGGAAACATGGTGGGAGCATGAGGATGTGTGTAGACTACCGCGCGCCCAACAAGGTGATAGTGTGCAACAAGTATCCTATTCTGTTGATTGCCGATCTGTTGGATTAGCTAAGTCATGCCAAGTACTTCACTAAACTTGACTTGAGGTCAGACTACTATCAGGTGAGAATTGTTGATGGTGATGAGCCAAAGACTACTTGTGTGGTATGGTATGGGGCGTATGAATTCTTGGTGATGCTATTCAGGTTGACGAATGTGCCTGCAACATTTTGTACCTTGATGAACTAGGTATTTTGTGAGTACCTCCACAAGTTTGTCGTGGTGTACCCGGATGATATTGTTGTCCACAATTTTACTTTGGAGGAACATAAAGAGCATCTACGGAAGGTGTTTAACAGGCTGAGGGGGAACAGTTTGTATGTGAGAAAGAGACGTGCTCTTTCACTCAGCGGAGCATCAAATTCCTTGGTCATGTGATTGAGCAAGGTTATATCAGGATGGATGTGGAGAAGGTACGGGCGATTCAAGAATAGAAGATTCCAATGATAGTGAAGGAGCTGCGTTCCTTTCTTGGCCTTGCCAACTATTACAGGAAGTTCATAGAGGGGTACTCACGGAGAACTGCTCCTATGATAGAACTACTAAAGAAGGGTCAGGAGTGGACCTGGATAGAGAAGTGTCAGGGAGCCTTTGATGACTTGAAAATGCCATGATGAGAGATCCAGTACTTGCTCTTCCAGATGTCATGAAACCCTTCGAGGTGCAAACAGATGCATTAGATTTTGCCCTTGGAGGAGTCTTGTTACAGGAGGGACATCCTGTTTCATATGAGAGTC
This sequence comes from Malania oleifera, assembly GCF_029873635.1. Classification (NCBI taxonomy): domain Eukaryota; kingdom Viridiplantae; phylum Streptophyta; class Magnoliopsida; order Santalales; family Ximeniaceae; genus Malania; species Malania oleifera. The sequence continues at coordinate 30,045,157 of NC_080422.1, forward strand.
GTAAATTTACTGAAGCAGAGTGGAAGTACACAATTCAAGAGAAGGAAATGCTAGTGGTGATACATTGTCTTTGCGTGTGGCGACATTACTTACTTGGGTCAAGGTTTGTGGTGAAAACGGATACCTCGGGTGTTAGCCACTTTTTCACATAGCCGAAGTTGACACCCAAGCTGGGCTGATGGCAGGAATTATTGGCAGATTATGATTTCTCCTTTGAGCACAAAACAGGGCGCTTGAACCAAGTTGCAGATGCATTGAGTAGGAAGGCCGAGCTAGCGGCCTTGCAGATGGTAACATGCCTGACAGTGAGTACTATTACCACGATGATGCGGCAGCATATCAAAGAGAACTTAGCCAAAGATCAAGGTTCGCAGAACCTTATAGAGTTGACTGAAGAGGGGGAAAGCTCGTCAGTTCTGGATGGAAGATGGATTGCTGATGACCCATGATAGTTGGACATCCAGGATGGCAGCGCACTTTGGCTTTATTGAAGCAGAGGTATTATTGGCCGCACATGCAATGATGATGTGGTTGATTATACCCGAACTTGTCTCACTTGCCAATAAGGCAAGGTGGAGCAGAGGAAGATTATAGGGTTGGTGGAGCCCCTACCAATAGCATCGAACCCGTGGGAAAGCGTCTCACTGGACTTCATTACCAACCTGCCTTCAGTGGGAGATGCATGATCTATACTTGTGGTTATAGATAGGTTTTCGAAGTATGGTACGTTTATACCTGCACCAAAGTAATGTTCGGCAAAGGAGACGACACGAGTATTCTTTAAGAATATTGTGAAATATTAGGGTTTTCCCCAAGATATTATTAGTGACCGAGATGCACGATTCACTGACAACTTCTGAACAAAACTTTTCAGAATCCTCAGTTCATAACTTGAAATCTCGTCGAGTTACCATCCATAGATAGACGGACAAACGAAGAGATTTGTACGGGCTACTAGAAGAGTACTTGCGCCATTTTGTCAATGCCAACCAGAAGAATTGGGTGCAACTATTTGATGCGGCTCAAATCTGTTTCAATGCCCAAAGGAGCTCAACAACCATCAAGAGCCCTTTTGAGCTTGTTACAGGCTAGTAGCCGCTATTCCCTCTTATAGTGGACGAGCCATATAGAGGAAAGAGTCCCAGAGCGTACATCTTCACCAGAGAATGGAGACAGAATGCAAAGATTACCCAAGCTTACTTGGAGAAAGCTTCTAAGCGGATGAAGAAGTGGGCAAATTAAGGGAGAAGACCGCAACACTTTAACGTAGGTGACTTGGTGTTTGTTAAGCTTAATCCTGAACATATTAGGTCACTGCGAGGACGAGGTAGGAGACTACTTCGCAAATATGAAGGACAAGTTCCCATCTAAGCCAAAGTTGGGAATGCCTCTTATAGAATCGACCCTCCGACTTGAATGAAAGTACATCCTGTGTTTTGTGTTAGCTCGGGGAGGCCTCTTATAGATTTGACCCTCCGACTTGGATGAAAGTGCATCCCGAATTTCACGTCAGCTGCCTCAAGCCATTCAATGCCGATACCAAAGATCCAAACAAAAGTTAGTCAACCATAGTAGAATTGAAGATAGTGCATCCTGATAGACGTGAAGTTGAAGACATCCTTGCAGATAGAGAGTTCACATCAAGAAGCGGTGGGAGTTCTTAGTGAAGTGGAAAGGCCTTGGCGATGAAGAAATCTCCTGGGTTTCTACGGAAGATATGCAACCGTTCGTGGATAAAGTAGAAATGTACCTAGCGTCAAAGTCTACGAGGACGTCGATTGCATAAGTGGGGGAGCGTCATGAGTCGAGCTTGTTCAGGGCATTATGCTTGCCTATGACCGCTTGTCTCGTGCGTTTGGGATGGGTTTCCATCATGTAAATACTAGTGTAGGTTTATTTTCTAGTAGTAGTTTCTCCATATGCTAAAAAAGGCAATATGACTCCTTGGTCACTTTGATGTTTCCTAGTGCCAGAGGGAGAATAGCGTAGAAAGCTCTTTAGGGAAGGGTGAGTGTTCATCAACTTGTAAAACTTACTGGATATTGTCAACGTGTTTAGCCTACTTGCCTCCCTCGCTATACACACAATGTTAATGGAGGAGGTGTTAATGAATTGCGTTGCTTCAATGTTTACTGCTTACTTGCTACTGCTTTCATAAGTTGCTTATTGCTTCCACTGATATTTACTTGAATGATAATGAAAGTGTTTTGTGGATGAATTATGGTAAACAATAGGTTGGCTGGTTAAACAAGAGGGGTTTAACTAGTCCTGCACAGTCCTTTCACTAAGGTGTGAAGTAGTCGACTCGTGACACTAGGGGCTGGAGAAAGGGCTAATCTTTCAGCATTAGCTTTGAGGTTTAGGGAGTTCCTGCTCCAAAACAGCCTCCTCCTGAGTTGCAGCTGCCTGTATGGGGAGGTCCTGAAAGGGGACAACCTTTGCAAAAGTCCACGTGCAAACACTCAAAAGATTCTTTGACTAGTTGAGTATTATGAAATGTTTGTCATGCTTCCATAAAAGAAATTCTCTTGGGTATGTGGAGATGTGTTGGTTCTAGTTGTCCTTTTAATCTCCTGGTAGGCAGAGTGCTGTATGTCGTGTTTGCAAATGTCCAAGTGCAAACACACAAGTCTTTGATTGGTTGAGTATTATGAAATATTTGTTATGCTTCCATAAAAGAAATTCTCTTGTAGTGGGTATGTGGAAATGTGTTGGTTTTAGTTGTCCTTTTAATCTCTGGCCAAGCAGAGTGCTGCATGTCCTGGTTATATATGTTGTTTAATATCCTCTTTGACACAAATGGTTAAAATTAATTTCTGATTTGAGTGATGACAGAACACCTGCATGGCTATAGAGGCTTTGTGTCCAAAATTTTTTAACCACATTATTCATTTGGGTTTGGTATAATTCATTTCTATTAAATGGAGAGATTGGCTCTAAACTCGTGCTTTTTAGCACTTAAGAACTATCTGATGCAGGCCAAGAACCTGTAGCATGGATATAATATGTTGATTTTCTTTAAAGGTCGACTCTAGAGAGTAAGTTCAAAGGGTTATTTGATCCTGGATCCATGACAGGTAGGCCTAAGGGGCGTTTGCCGAAGATTATGAAAACAAAATAACAAATAATTGAATTGAAAAATTTAAAACCAGAAACAGAAAGTAAAAGCTGTTTTTTGGTTAATATTTCAAAAGTTAAATTCCATAAAAAAAATTTCAAAAATTGAATTTAAAGAACTAAACACATTTTCATTTTTTTCCTTGAATCTAATAACAATTAATAAATATTTTTGGAGCAATGGAATGCAAAATAACGCAAAGTAACAAATGTAGAAATTAAGTATACTTATTTTACATAATTGTTATATTTTAAACTCACTTTTTAGTATTCCAGGAACAATCCTATATATGAAGGTTGAAAAATGATAAAAATATTTTTTGGGTATTTTTATTATTTTTCCAAAATATAGAAAATTTGGGAATATTTTATCTTAATTTTTTTAAAAATTCACCGACAATTTATTCTATTTTATTTACATAAAAAAATTCTGTGCACAGTAGTTTGATCCAACAAAAGTGAATCCTAAATATTAAAATACTATTTCTGCAAGACTGACAACAACTCAAAACCACAAAATATGGTTTTAAGTTGTTCCCGATAATTGAAAACCATGAGGCTGAAAACTAGTGGTGGTAACAAATGTGTTTTTTTTTTACCTGTTTCTTCACTCAATTGCAATGAAAAAAGAAAACAACAATAACACCAAATAAATAGGATATATTTTCTTTTGGGGTTGTTTTAAGATAAGCCGCCCTTTAGGGCCTAGTTAATTGTGGGGTTAAGGTACTTCAGTTCAAAATTCTTTATCCTTAATTCTTCCTTTTTTTTTGGGTCTTTGTTTAGGGACTACTCTATCTGTGGTGCCTTGGCAAGTAAATTGGAGAATTTGATGAGGGATTTTCTTTGGTCGAGCAAGAGTGATCAGAGGGATCATTTGGTTAGTTGTGATGTTGTATTACTTGTATATAAATCATAGGGGGTGTGGGCGGGTTTTTGGGGTCTTGGCAGTTTGACATCTGAAAAACTTTGCTTTATGGGTGGGAGTGGTTGCTAAAGTTTCTGTAGAAGCCAAATTTTCCTTTGGCATTGAGTGATCAAGAATGGGTAGGGTTTGCAATGCATGCTGGTGTGCTATACCTTGCGTTTACCTGTGCTATTCCCTAAAAGTTTCTCATTGATGCCTCATTTATTCTTTCCTTTGATCAAGTTCAAACTGGGAAGTGCCTCCATACATTTTTGAGAGGGTTTTTGGGCAAGAAGAATTTTTTGCTTCTTGTTTTTCCTGTCATAAGTCTCTGTTTCTTTACACTCCTGTCAACAGTTTTTTGTAAGTCATAGAATTTTGTTTCTACAGAATATCGTATTTTCCAGGAATCTTAGTTATAGTGAGATTTATGATTTATCTTTGATCTTAGTTCGCTTAATTCATTTTCTATAGAGGATGACTACGAACCCTTTCAATGTGTTTTCTAGTAAACATTTTTGATCACTTGGTCCATTGGCCTGCTCATACTCCAGTTTTTGGTCAATTCGATTTGGGGCTAGAGTTCTTTTTAAGGTTTAGGTATTGTGTTCTCTTTGGTTAGTGGTCCTTAATTGAGTTAAAACAGATCTGAATGCCTGTCCCAGCACTTTTCCTGGTGCTTGTCATGTGTTTTCGTAGTGCCGAGCCTCATTATCACCTCATTTTGCATTATTCTATTGTTTGAAGTACTTGGAATAAGCTATTACTCTTTTTCTTTTTTTTTATTAATGTTGAGTTTGTTTGAGGTCTTCAGAGGCTTTCCTAATGATTTGTTTAGGGCTTTCAGGAGAAAAAAGGGAATTAAACCTTTACGGTGTTTTTGCTGTCATTTGTGAGGAATTATGGATCTCCGCGGGGCTTTTTTTTTTTTTTTTTGTCTTTGCAGCTACCCTGGCAGAGGATAATCCTTTTTGCTTCTTTGTGCCTCCCCTGCCTTGCCTAAGGGGCATTATGCATAATGATTGAAATTTAAAAAGCATTGTTGTTTTATTCTGTTTTTGTTTTGTTTATTTTGAGGGATGCCACATCCTTCTTTTCTGCTCTCTTTCTTGGTTAGTAATTCTTCTTCTATTTTGAACAACTAATGCTACCCCATGCTTTACACAATATTTGGTATCATGAAAAGTCATCATGTTCATTAACCTGTTGGACTTTAAAAAATTGCAAAATTTCCAATTGCATGTTAAAGTACAACATTTAGACGGTGCAAAAGAGATTTAGTGCATTCAGGTAGGAATGCTCACACCTTCTTTTTTTCCAATCATTTAGTGCCTAAAATGCCTGGAGGATCAATCCAAATGCCAAATTCCAAAAAGGCTAATGCATCACACACCAAGGCTTAAGCATTAGTACAAAAACACACACCTTTTGCGCCTAGTTGAGGCTTATGCATTTCGGGTGAGTGATTCTCAAGTTAGGTTTGGCTAGAAAGTTTTAAACCTGTGTATAAATGAAAGGAATGTCATAATATGAGTTGATTTCTAGAACTCTTGAACGTCAACCTTTCCAAAATAATTGAGAGTTGTTCCTTAGTTCTTGAAAGTAATATATACTTTGTAATATTATAGTTATTTCTTGTCATGATTTATGTAATGAATTCAAGTTAACAATTTTTGAATGTCCAACAAGTAGTTTACAAATTATTTTTGTTGTTGTTGTTGTTGTTTTTTTTTGCATTATATTTGTGATTTTCTTAATTTGTAAAATATATGTAATTTATTTACATATTTTTATCTAAAAATAAAATTCTCAAAAGGCTTACGCCTCATCCCTTAGGGGTTAGAAAGCCTCACCTTATGCCTTAGCCTTTTAAAACATTGATATATATATAAAACTGAAAAATAAGAAGACTGATTTGAAAATCCTTTCTTCAAACCTTTCCAGCATAATTGATGGAGCATTTTAATCCATTGAACTCTCATTGATCCTTTTCCTTCTTACTTCTTCCACCATCCTACCTAATTTCCTTGCCACAGTGGTCTGTCAATACACATCCATCCCATAATTTCAAGATTTCTGTTGTAATTTTTTTATTTCTTTAGAGATTTAATATTACTTCTCTGTATTTATTTCCTTATTTACATTTAGGGTTTGAAGTTTGAACCTATATAAAGGCTTCAGTATGTACATTTTTAGGGAGCTTGCATGTTGAATATTGAAGACCTTAATTGAATTTTTCCTTCTCGTTTAATTTTTATTTTGTCTTCTTTTTTATTTTATTTTTTCTTTTCCCTTATTTTGCTTTATTTTCCCTTGCTCTCTCTTGCTAATTGGTCCTGCATCAGCTTCATTGGAAGCTTGTGTTTTGGCTTGATGTGGAACAAGCCTGTGTGACAGGTAACTCGTGGACTTAGTTTGTATGTTAATCCATTCTTAAATTAAGTGATTGTTTATTGTGTTTGTCTTAGGTACTTTTAGGTAATCATTGTTTGTTATTCTGCCTTGAACAAGCCTGTGGGACAGGCAACTCGTGGACTTAGTTTGTATGTTAATCCATTGTCAAATTATGTGATTGTTTATTGTGTTTGTGTTAGGTACTTTTAGGTAATCATTGTTTGTTATTCTGCCTTTCCAGTTAGTGGATGCTTCAACTTTGAAGAAAGAGGTTGCTGAAGGTGTTGATCTAATGGTTGTGAGGGAGCTTACTGGAGGTTAGTTTGCATGGCTCTCAACTGGATTCATGAAGATTGACTTTTTTGAAGTTCGTTAGCCCTTTAATTTTTTTTCCATGTTCTTTTAGAGATAATTATGTCCTATTTTATCTAAAAACAGGAATTTATTTTGGAAAACCAAGGGGCTTTGGGAAGAATGAAAATGGTGAGGAGATCGGTTTTAATACTGAAGTCTATGCTTCATATGAGGTAATTTTCTGAATCAACTTTCCAGTCAAAAGTCATGCCAGATTTCAGGCTGTTTATGCTCTTTCGTTTGTTGATACAAAAATCTATATCTGTTTGACTAGGAGTAATATATTGGAATTAAGATATGCACGCTTCATTTGCATGCTTATGTGTGTGGACCTGGGCATATGTGCACATTAAGTTTTCTTCTTTGTTTGTCATTTTCCAGACCATTATTTTCCAATTGTGATGTTTATATAACATTTTTACTAAAACTGGTTAAAGTTGAGACTAGGCATGATCCGTGATTTTTTAAATGAAATGCATGTTGTGTTTGTCAGTGTGGTTGACGTGAATAATTTAAACTGTGATTTTATTGTTCAACAGTGTACCTTATTTGTGGCGCTGCATATTTGTTGTAATGAAAAAAAAAAAAGGCAGCTTGGTGGACAAAGCTCCCGTGTATGTGGGGTTCGGGGGAGGGGCAGGCCACAATGAGTCTATAGTATGCAGCCTTACCTTGCATTTTTGCAAGAGGCTGTTTCCATGCCTCGAACCCGTGACCGCTAGGTCATACAGCGACAACCTTACCATTGCACCTAAGCTTCCCTTCATATTTGTTGCAATCTTGTGTGAAAAATAATGAAGGTAAGATTAATGGATAGTTGGAAATAGTTCCCTTCTTGAGTCCAATAATGTCATTAAGGGCATATTTTAGGGTATCTAAATTTACAATTAATGGTATGCTTCTTACGGCCAATAATGTAACACAAATTCTTTGTACACACAGCTAGTCCTAAGCCCAGATAAAGGAGTAGGGTTGTGTTAGATAGTTGACAGCCAACGTAAAACTTTGTCAAATCTTATTATCATGAATTCTTACCAAATTCACCAAGATCAAGGACTGGATCAATGTAAAAGGGAGAGGATTAATAAGTTAGCACAAGAAACTGAGATGAGATTAGCAACTTGGAATATAGGGACTCTTACAGGAAAAAATATGGAAATAGTGGAAATAATGTTTAGAAGAAAAATTAACTTAATATGCCTTCAAGAGACGAAATGGGTAGGAGAGAAAGCTAGAGAAATTGAAAAATCAGGATTTAAACTTTGGTACACTGGTAAAGAGAAGCATAAAAACGGGGTGGGTATTATTGTAGATAGAGACCTAAAAGATAATGTAGCAGATGTTAAAAGAATAGGGGATAGGATATTAAAATTATTATAGTTTTAGGCTTGAAGATAGTGAACGTCATTAGTGCATATGCTCCTCAAATAGGCTTAGTAGAATATCTGAAAAACATAATTTTGGGAAGATATGGATAGTATTTTGCAAGGGATATCAATGTTTGAAAAGATATTCATAGGAGCTGATATGAGTCATATTGGCAAGGATAATATAGGATATGAGAGGATACATGGAGGCCATGGATATGGAGATAAAAATGAGGTCAGTGATACAATCTTAGATTTTTCTATTTCTTACGATTTTGTTATATTAAATACTTGCTTTATAAAGAGATATGAATACTTAATAACTTTCAAGAGTGGGTATAATAAAAGTTAAATAGATATTTTCTTAAATAAGAACAGGGACCGTCTATCTTGTAAGGATTGTAACAACATAGAGCCTCAGTATTAGATATACATATAAAAAAATAAAAAAAAAGGAAGGGAAGGAGTAGCATAAATGAACACAAGAAGAATAGAGGGTGGAACTTGAAATAAGATAATATAGTTAAATTTAAAGATAAAATGTTCAAAGAGTGTGATTTCAAAGAGTGTGATTGGACAGTTGAGGATAAGGTTGATGCAAATACTGTTTGGAATAAAATGACAAATTCTATCATAAGGATGGCAAAAGAGGTTTTAGCTTGAGTCCAAAGGAAGATACTTGGGTGGTAAAGAAAGTTGGTGGTGGGGTAAAGAAAGTCCAAAAGGCCATTAAGACAAAAAGAAATTGGTATAAAATATGGCAAAATTGTAGAAATATAGAAAATCTTGAAAAATATAACGAAGCAAGAAAAAATGCAAAAAAGACTATCAATGAAGTTAAACATAGAGCTTATGATATTTGATATACTAAACTAGATACAAAAGAAGGAGAAAAAGACATTTATAGACTTGCTAGAGCTAGAGAAAGAAAATGCAAAGATTTAGGTGATGTAAAATGAATAAAGAACAAATGATAATGTCTTAATTAGAGAAGAATACATAAACGAGAGGTGGTGGAGATACTTTCACAAGTTGTTTAATGAAAACCAAAATGAAGGATTGGACTTGGAAGTTAGAACTAAGAGAAGATTAAAAATAGGAGATTTATTTGCAAAATTAGAGTCCTTGAAGTTAAGATGACATTAAAAAAGATGAAAAGTGGGAAATTTATAGGACCAGATAAAATACCAATTGAAGTCTGGAAATGTTTAGGGGATAAAGGAATTATTTGGTTAACTAATCTATACAATAATATTACAAAAACCAAGAAAATGCTAGAAGAATGGAGAAAAGTACATTACTATCTTTGTATAAAAACAGAGGCGATATTCAAACTTGTAATAACTATTGTGGAATTAAGATTATGAGTCGTATGATGAAATTATAGGAAAGGGTAATTGAACATAGAATAAGATTAGAACGAAGATTTCAGAAAATCAATTTGGTTTAATGCCCGGGCGATCACAATAGAAGCTATTTATCTTTTAAAAAGTTTAATGGAAAAGTTTAGGGAAAAGAAGGACGTACATATTGTTTTTAATTTTTATTGACATAGAGAAAGCTTATGATATAGTACCTAGGGAAGTGCTTTGGTGGGAATTAGAAAATAAGAGTTTGCAGTGGATATACAAAGGTCATTAAGGATATGTATGATAGAGTAGTGACTAGCGTTAGGATTGTAGTCGGTTATTCTGAAGAATTTTCAATCACAATAGGTGTACATCAAGGTTCTACTTTGAAGCCTTATCTTTTTACTTTTGTAATTGATGAAATTACTAGAAATATTTTAAAAAAAGATTCTTTGGTGTATGTTGTTTGTAGATGATATCGTGTTGATTGATGATAGTAGGAGCGAAGTGGAGTCTAAGCTAGAACTTTGGAGAGCCACATAAGAGTTTAAAGGGTTTAGGATAAATTAGAATAAGACAGAATATATGAAATGTAATATTAGTAATCTAAGGAGTAGCAACAGAGAGAAGATTAAACTGGACAATCAAGAGATAAATAGCACTGATAGATTTAGATATCTTGGATATATTATGCAAGGTGAAGAGGTTGGGTAAAATGGAGGAGTGCGTCAAGTGTTTTGTGTGATTGTAGAGTATCCTTAAAATTAAAAGAAAAGTTTTATATGACGGCTATAAGGCTAGCTATGCTTTATGGTTCAAAATGCTAGGCAACTAAGAAACAATATGTACAGAAAATGAAAGTTGTTGAGATGCGTATGTTAAGGTGGATGAGTGGTTTAACATTAAAAGATAAAGTAAGGAATGAACATATATGCAATAATTTAGGCATAGCACTGGTTGAAATCAACCAGTTCTATGCCTAAATTGTTATGCATATGTTTATTCCTTATTTTATCTTTTAATGTTAAACCACTCATCCATTTCAACTGGTGCTATGCCTAAATTATTGCATAAATGTTCATTCCTTATTTCATCTTTTAATGTTAAACCTCTCATCCACCTTAAAATTTGCATCTCAACAACTTTTATTTTTTGTATATGTTGTTTCGTAGTTGTCCAACATTCTAAACCATAAAGCATAGCTGGCCTTATAGTCGTTGTATAAAACTTCCCTATTAATTTTAAGGGTATTCTACAATCACACAACACACCTGATGCACTCCTCCATTTTACCCAGCCTATTTTAAATCTATGTACTGCATCTTCTTCAATTTTTCCTTCAGCTTGTATAATAGATCCAAGATATCTAAATCAATCGGTGCTATTAATCTCTTGATTATCAAGTTTAATCTTCTCTCTATGGCTATTCCTTACAATACTAAAATTACATTTCATATATTCTATCTTATTCCTACTCATCCTAAACCCTTTAGACTTTAATGTGGTTCTCCAAAGTTATAGCTTAGATTCGACTCTACTCCTACTATCATCAATCAACACGATATTATTTGCAAACAACATTCACCAAGGGATCTCATTAAGGATATTCTTAGTTAGTTCATCAATTACAAAGTAAAAAAGATAAGGACTCAAAGTTGAACCTTGATGTACACCTATTGTGATTGGAAAATCTCTAGATTCACCTCCTACAGTCCTAACGCTAGTCACTACTCTATCATACATATCCTTAATGACCTTGGTATATCTACTACAATCTCCTTTCTTTTCTATGACCCACCAAAGAACTTCCCTAGGTACTCTATAATAAGATTTCTCTAGGTCAATAAAATCCATATGCAAGTCCCTCTTATTAAACATCTTAAAAGATAAATAACTTCTATTGTTGATCTCCCAGGCATAAAATCAAATTGATTTTTTGAAATCTCTGTTTCTAATCTTATTCTATGTTCAATTACCCTTTCCCATAATTTCATCGTATGACTCATAATGTTAATTCCATGATAGTTATTACAAATTTTAATATCGCCTTTGTTTTTATACACAAGTACTAACATACTTTTCCTCCATTCTTCTAGCGTTTTGTGAATAGATCTTCTATTTTTTTCTTCTCCTCATTGGTCACTTCCAAGTTCAATCTTTCATTTTGGTTTTCATTCAACAACTTATCAAAGTATCTTTGCCACATCTTTTTTATGTCTTCTTCTTTATATCATTCTCGTCCTTCATACATTTTACATCATCTAAATCTTTGCATTTTCTTTCTCTAGCTCTAGTAAGTTTATAAATATCTTTTTCTCCCGTTGTATCTAATTTAGTATATAAAGTATCATAAGCTCTATGTTTATCTTCACTAATAGTCTTTTTTGCATTTATCTTCTTTATATTTTTCAAGATTTTATATATTTCTACAATTTTGCCATATTTTATACCGATTTCTTTTTGTCTTAACGGCTTTTTTGGACTTTTTGATCCCACCACCAACTTTATTTACTGCCTGAGCATCTTCCTTTGGTCTCACCTAAAATCTCTTTTGCTATCCTTACAATAGAATTTGCCATTCTATTCCAAATAGGATTTGCATCTTGATCTACCTTATCCTCTACAGTCCAACCACACTCTTTGATAATTTTATCTTTGAATTTTATTATATTATCCGCCTTCAAGTTCCACCATCCAATCCTCTTGTGTTGATTTTTGTTACTCATTCTCATCCATTTTTTAATATGTATATCTAATACTAAGACTTTATGTTGTGTAGCCAAATTTTCACCTGGAATAACTTTACAATGCTTACAAGATAGATGATCCCTATTCTTAGTTAAGAAGAAATCTATTTGACTTTTATTATACCCACTCTCGAAGGTTATTAAGTGTTCTCTTTTTATAAAGCAAATATTCAATATAACCAAATCGTAAGACATGGCAAAAATCTAAGATTGTATCACCGACCTCATTTTTATCTTCATATCCATGACCTCCATGTATCCTCTCATATCCTATATTATCCTTTCCAATGTGACCATTCAAATTAGCTCCTATGAATGTCTATTCAGATATAGGTATCCCTTGTAAAATACTATCCATATCTTCCCAAAATTATCTTTTAAGATTTTCTACTAATCGTATTTGGGGAGCATATGCACTAATGACGTTCACTATCTCCAAGCCTAAAGCTATCTTGATTTTAATGATCTTATCCCTATTCTTTTAACATCTACTACGTTATCTTTTAGGTCTTTGTATACAATAATACCTACTCCGTTTTTATGTTTCTCTATACCTGTGTACCAAATTTTAAATCATGAATTTTCAATTTCTCTAGCTTTCTCTCCTACCCATTTCGTTTCTTGAAGGCAGATTAAGTTAATTTTCCTCCTAAACATTGTTTTCACTTGTAAGAGTTCCTAAATTCCAAGTTGCTAATCTAATCTTAGCTTTTTGTGCTAACTTATTTATCCTCTCCCTTTTATATTCACTCGGTCTATTCCCTTGACCTAGGTGAACTTAGTAAAAATTCATGATAATAAAATCTGACAAAGTTTTACACTAGCTGTTAGCTACATAATAACCCTACTCCTTTATCTAGGCTTGGGACCGGCTGTGTGTACAGAGAATTTGTGTTACACAAGCAAAGTACACGTTTGCGGGTTTTTTTTTTTTTTCCACATAAACAATTTTCTAAATCACACCCTACAAGTAGTAGAAACCCCACACAATTTTTAATACAAATTCATTAAAAAATTTTAAAGCATACAATTTTTTAGTGTGAATCAAGCTAGAGTACAATTAAAAAACCATGCAATAGTACCTTTTTGAAAAATTTTGTAGATTCCAAAGCTTGCAAATGAAAAACACAAAAACACAAAAATGCATATGTAAGCCTACAAATCATAAACACAAAATCTCCACTACTAACCAGCTATTAGAAATTTTTTTAATAATAGTAATAAGAAAAAGATAACAATAGAGGAGAAGATCTCACCTGTGACTGAAACTAAAAAGAAAATGACAACTGCTTGAAAAATATTATAGTATGTACCCTTTGCCTAGGAAATTTGATACTGCTAACGAAAATCAATTGTAGAATATTTAAGCAATGTGGATTGCAAGAATTCTTCAATCTAAATTCAAGATTCAAAATCCATGAATATTAAAGAAACAAGGTTTCACAACCCATGAAATCTTTATTGCTTCTTCATGACTTTAGGGCTGAAGAAACAAGAATCCTTGAATTTGTTTGGGTCTTCGGGAGAAAAGAAAGGAAAAGATAGGAAAGAAAGGAAGTTCCTGATGTAGGATAGATATTAGAATTTATGTATATTGATAGACTTGAGAGAATTAGAAGGAGAAAAAGAAGAAGATAAGAAGAAAGAAGAAGAAGAGAAGCCGCAGCAGCAGTAAGGAGGCAGAGCAGAAAAAGAAGAATAGATAAGGGAAAGAACATAACATAACAGAATAGAACAGAGGTGAATCAAAATATTAAATCCTATCTCATTATTATTTATGTAATGTTTATTTAAATTTTTAATGGTAATAGTTACCCTCCACATCAACTTAAACATCATCATTATTAAACTCCCATTGTAAGACACACATGCATGATATATAATATCATCGGTTCAACCATGGTTCAACCCGCTACACTATCCCCAATGTCCAATCACCATCTTTGATCATTTTATCGTTTCATTTTATTATATTAGGTTCCACCACCTAGTTCTCTTTCATTGATTTATATTGCCCTCTCTCTTCCATTTCTTAATACATTTATCTTACACTAAAACTAACTCTATGTTGTGTAGTTAAGCTTTCACCTAGGATAACTTCACGACACTCACTTGATAAGCGATCTACCCTCTTGATTAAGAAAAAATCTATTTGACTTTTGTTTTGTCCATTTTTGAAGGATATTAAATGTTCTCTCTTCTTCAAGCAAGTATTCATTATAATAATCATATGACATGGGGAAGTCTAAGATCATATCCCTAGACTCATTTTTTTATCTCCATATCACGTCCTCCATATATCCTCTCAAAACCTTTATTATCCTTTCCGATGTGTCTATTCAAATCAACTCCTGTGAATGTTTTTTCCAATCCTTGATATCCCTTGTACAATACTATCCATATCTTCCCAAAATTGCCTCATAAGGTTTTCTGCTAAGTCTATCTATGAAGCATAAGCACTAATAACATTTATTATCTCTTAGGCAAAGACCATTTGTTTTTTATGATTCTATCCCCTACACTTATGGCATCTAAAAAACTATCTGTAAGTCTTTCACTAACATGATTCCTACCCCATTCTTTTTTTTTTTTCAAGTGTACCAACGTTTGAATTTTGATTTTTCAATTTCTCTAGCTTTCTCCTTTACCCACTTAGTTTGTTGAAGGCAAATTGTGTTAGTTTTTCTTCTAATTGTTGTGTTCACTATCTCCATGCTTTTACTTGTAAGTGCCCCTATATTCCTAGTTGCTAACCTAATCCTAGTTTCCTGAACTAACTTCTTCACCTGTATATGTCTAGAATGATGCGGAACTCGCATATTTGACACTATACTCAGGCTCCAACATGCAGTGTCGCTTTGGGGCAAAGACCTACCCCACCCATGACTATTTTTCTCAACACTTGGGCAGTATAAGTGTAATGCGTTGCTCGTAGGGGATACCCCAGCAAATAATCGGTGAGGATTCATATCATGGAGAAGTTTTACACTAGCTGTTAGCTACCTAACGCAACCTTCCTCCTTTACCTGGTTTGGGACCAGCTGTGTGTGGAAAAACTAGGACATTGAGAGCATCACAGGCAGAGTTTAATAAGAAGTTTTACAATGGAGGTTGTTTTCTGCTGTATATGGAGAAGTGACCTGTACTCTTGGTGCCCAACATATGCTACTGGATGCTAGGAGGAGAGTGGTCCATTGGATGTGGCTTGCTTTACACCTTGAGTTTGCTGCATTTGAAAATTCTAAATTTTTTTCTGTTTTTGGTATATTTCTCATCTTTCCTGCCAATCTGTTATTTATGCAGTGTGTCTTGCAGTAATTCAAAAAACTGAAATTATTGTGAAAAACAATTTCACATTCTATTTGTTTAAGATGAAAAAATATGTTATTTGCTGTACTTATTGTCCCATTTAATGTGAAATTTTTTTTTTTTTTGGTCTCAGATTGATCGCATTGCTCGTGTTGCATTTGAAACTGCTCGAAAGCGTCACAAGAGACTTTGCTCTGTTGATAAAGCAAATGTATTAGAGGTAATTTTGTGCTAATATCATTTTTTTTTTCTCCTATTTTTGCTTTTCTCTTCCTTTATATTTGTTCAAATTTTCACCCAGGAAAGTTATTCAATATTGTTATCCTTTTGAAACTTCAAAATAGGAACGGTAATTTTTTATTATTATCATTGATCAGGTTTTTATGCTATCCATGAGCTTTTTTATGATTACCTTGATTTTCAAATACAGCGACAAGGAAAGAATACTGTTCAATAGGCTCTATGCGTGAGAATTTGAGCCATTGTGCCAACCACAAACTTTATCAAGGTTGTTACAACCCAAATTCAGGCTGGAAGTTAATGAGAGCAACTTTAGTGAACAATTTTAAGTATAAAAGCATCCATTGATATTCTAAGGTGTTATCAAATATGTGGGATTAGGCAGTGCATAGAGGGCAATGGGCTTCCTCTGAAAATAAAATACCACATTCTGAATGTGTAAGAATTGAAAGGTAAAAAATGACACCCTATCCTTGAAAACTAAAGTGTAGTCCCAAGAGAAGGGGGGGGGGGGGTGCGAATTGGGTTATTAAAATTTTCTTTTAAACCTTTTATGAATTCTTAACCTCTTTTGATTCTTTTAATGAATTCTTGACTTCTTGTTGATTTATCCAATAAATACTTAAGTCTTTATTCAATTCTCAAAAACAATATTCAATCAACAACCATTCACCAACAAAGTAACCAATTGATCAACCAAACTTTAAACCATTCAATATATTCAATCAAGAAAGCTTTATAGCGATTCTCAGCTTTTGTTAACAGCCCTGTGTATATAAATTTGATTTAAGCCCTGTAGTAATGAAATTTGTTTCTTTAATACAAAGCACAACTCAAATTCCCAACAATTCAGAATTTAAATAAACTCTTAGTTAATTTGTCTGTGGGTGTTAACCAATCAACGTACTCCCTTTGAGGTTTCCGCAAAGTATTAATCAACCAACATACTCCCTTTCGGTTTTCGCAATCCCAAAACCAAATTAAACTTATGTTTATTGAATTTCCAAATTACGCAGTATTTATGATTAAGAAATTAAATCATCCACGCAGTTTATATGTTTGCTGGAAATTAAAGAGTATGGGAAAGAGAGAGAGACTAGAGTTTTTACGAGGTTCGGCTTATCCTCAGCCTACGTCCTCGCCTTAGGCAAACCACCTAAGGATTCCACTATACTAGTTCCTTTTCGGGCGGAACAAAATCGTTACACACCCCTTTAAGAGCACCGCCTCTCCAAGTGATACTCCACACTCGGTCACTCCTTCAATAAGCTAGAGTAGTTACCTCTCCAAGCGACACCCCACGCTTGGTCAACGATCCAACAACTTGGAATCGTCCAAGAACTACAAGAAATACGAAATAAACGCTGCGTACAAGAACACTCTCAAACAGAGCAGATTAGTACAAATTTAGCACTATGTACTTCAAGAATTTAAATATCAAGATGAAATACAATTGAAGCTCAAGATAAGATATCACCAATTCCTTCTCTAGATGAATATCTGCAGTAGTTCAGTAGATTTCTCCCAGCAAGAATGTGAGCAAGAGTGAGCTTTGTGAGATATTGAAAGAGGATGCTTGATTGCTTGATTTTTTGCTTGGTAATTTGATTCCGTGGGTTAAAGTAGTATTTATAGACTTTTCAGGGTGAGTTTCCTTGTTTCCTAAGTTACTTGGAGTGTCCACCAAGTTTTTATAACGTTCATATTTGAAAAACTAATTTTTAGAATTTTTCCGTTGAAGTTCAAAATTTGAATTCCCGTAGGCTGGACAGGCAACTGGGTAAGTATTTTATACAAGGTCAGTCGGCTGGACAGGTGGCTGAGACTTTTCTGTCTGTCAGAAATTAATTACATTAAATTGTCAGTCGGCTGACTAAACACAATTCAAAAGTGTCAGTCGGCTGGCCTTGTCAGTCGGCTGACTGATCATAGGTCAAAATGGTCAGTCGGCTAGGCAGTTATTCAACTTATTATATCCAACAATCCTCATCTACGGTTTTTAATTAAATGTTCTTGCACGACCCAAACTATTAAGTATTTTATGCTAAATGCTGATGGCCGTTTAGTGTTTACTATGAAATCTTGTGATGCCTGACAGATTGGCAGCACAGAGAGAGAGTAAATGTTAGTAAAAAATAAAATAAATTGAAAGGAACATTAGAGTAAAAATAGAAAAATGACAAAATTTTCAGGGTTTATATTTTTTTTCAAATAGTAGGGTTTGAATTTATCAATGCAAGCTCAAAAACATACATTTTGAAGCCATTTTTTTGGGCCTATACCATAGATCTAAATAAGGGAACAAGTAAAAAAAGAAGAGATAAATAACACTAAAAATCCATAAAGAAAGAAAATTGCAAAAAAAATGTTCCCTAAAATTCCTTACTAAAGCAAAATAATCCTCAAATTATCTTATTTCTTCCACATCATTCCCCCTAGTTGATGAAAGCTCAACCTTAAGTTCTGACATGTTGAAGGATGAAGAATGGAGGCTCTTGGGCAAGATAACACTAAACACCAACATTTTGAGGTCCGAAAACTATCAATCAGTGCTTCCTCATGTATTAACGAAATTGACAGATGAGCAGGAATAAGAGCAGAAGGTCCACCTGCAGGAAAATCTCTTAATAGGGAAGGCAAATAAAAAATATCCCCATAACAAAGCAAATCTTCGGCAAAGAGAAGTGAACAGGGCTGACATTCAAATCCACATGTAAGCTAATATGCATTAGGTCCAAGTTTGCGAATGTCAATAAATTTTAAGTGTTGAGAAAAATAAAAGAGTTTTCACAAGCAGGTTCTACACTTTCCACTCTAAGATGTAGACCAAGTACTAATATAACATCGGATTGTGGTCATTCAAATCACCGATAACATTATTAGGTGAAGGTTTGAGGTTTGGGGATGTTAAATCTTGATATACAATGTTGGCCCACAGCCTAATGGCTTGAGCTTTTTAGGTAAAGTGGTCATCTAACATAGTATCAGAGCATGGTTTCCAAGAGGTCCTATATTCTAGTCTTGTTGCCCGCATTTATTTGCTGTTTGTTAAAAATCATCTTATTTCATGTAATGGGTGTTATTCATTGTTTGTTTCTCTCTCCATGTGCAATTGGGCCATATGTGTGGGGACTGTTAAGACTTGATATACAATGTTGGCCCACAACCAAATGGCTTAAGCTTTTAGGTAAAGTAGTAATCTAACAAGGGATAAGAAAGGTAGAATTTTGTGGAAATTGTGCTTGGGTGCTATTTTTAGAACATTGTGAATCTGTGATTGGAAAGGAATGTGAGGGGTTTTCAAGGATAAGCCTATATTTTCCTATTTGTTATGGGATAAAACCCTTTTTGTAGCTTCCCTTTTGGCGACAGCTTCGTGGGTGGTTTGGGGTATGGAGGGCTGCCTTTCTCTAATTATCTTTTAGTTTTTCTATAGGAGGATGCCTTGTTATCCAGATCTTGTACCCTTTTTTCTTCCTCTTTTGTTAGAAGTTCATATTTTTTGAGAGGGCTTTTTGGTGGGGGGGGGGATGAACCAACTAAGAAGGAAAGAAGACAACCACCTGCTGGACAGGCTGTGGATGGTCTCTAGCAAAGCGGACTTGGCTTCCTCTAGGCATCAACTGTTTTTTGGTTAAGAAAATTTAACAGCAAATCAGATAAGCACAGTTAGTAGAGAACAAGATGTCTTCAAAAGAGCAAAATAAAAATCAGAATATGGCTGTTCATAGAGCAGAACAGCAAAAACAGAAATCATGTATCTGACTCAAGTAGTCAAGTTGTAAAACTAAGGCACTGTTGAACTGACTTAAGTGGCCTTGCATTTTATCTTTAGGGCATCCTTCTCAATTCATTTGCTGCAATCTCTCCACCCTCCTTGTCACCCCACCTGCTGTCTCCCCAAACAGAACCAAAAAAAAAAAAAAAAAGAATGCTGCGGGCAAAATAAATGAAGAACAAATTAAGAAGCCATTGTGGTGGTGCCATTATTTTTATATTGCTATTCTTTCACCAATGACTTTTGATTGAGTGGTGTCATTAATATAACATACATTTATTGCATTCTATACATGGTGAGTGTGCGCAGTTAAAGTGAAAACTACAGTACTATATTAGTCTAAAGTTTTGTTGTTTTGAGAATTGTCTAGGCATCAATGTTTTGGAGGAAAAGAGTTACCGCAATAGCCTCAGAGTATCCTGATGTTGAGCTCACACACATGTATGTTGACAATGCAGCAATGCAGCTTGTTCGTAATCCAAAACAGGTTTGCTGAAGCAACATGGTGTAATTTTCTATGTCATTTTTTTGACACTCAAGAAACTATGTTAACAAACTGGAAATTAAAGACTCAGAGCATATTGATGAAAATGGAAGACTTACAGTCTTTGACTATGAAATATTGCAGTTTGATACCATTGTAACAAACAACATATTTGGTGATATATTGTCGGATGAGGCTTCAATGATTACTGGAAGCATTGGGATGCTTGCATCTGCTAGTCTTGGTGAATCGGTATTGAGGAATCATTTTGAAGAATGTTATTGTGGTGCCTTTTTTTTTTCCCTTTATGAAATGAAGTTTTTTGTGCCTTTATTTATGGCTGTTTATGGCAGGGACCTGGACTTTTTGAACCAATACATGGTTCTGCTCCTGATATTGCTGGGCAGGTTAGATTGCAACATTTGAATTTTAACTTTAATTTTTAGATGATGGATGTCATTTGTTTCATGCAAAACTTAACATTTCTCTTTGTAACATTTTGATTTAATATGCAGGATAAGGCAAACCCACTAGCTACCGTGCTTAGTACTGCTATGCTTTTGAAGTATGGCCTAGGGGAAGAAGCTGCTTCCAAAAGAATAGAGAATGCGGTGCTGGATACTCTGTATGAGGGGTTTCGAACTGGTGATATACATTCCGATGGAAATGTATGTATGGTTAAGGAAACCATGCACCTTACTTTTTTTCTCTTCTTTTACAGGAGCTATTTTACTTTTCTGTATATATTTTTTAATTTACGGTATTTTTATTAGGAATACATCTTCAAGTTTCTAGGGTATTTTAGGAATTAAGATTCTAGGGTATTATTATTTAGGAAATTAGAATTTTTATTTATTTAGGTTTCTCATTCATGCTAGAATTGAGTATTAAAGTTGGATATCCTGCATCAATTTGGATTGAGCAAACTCTTATTCAACACAACTATCAATGTCTTTGACATGGTTTGCGACTCACATTGCCGTGGTTGTGAAGTTTCCACTTAAACTCATATGATTCACAATTTTAACCTAAATCACCTTATGCCACCACCTTCACCATTTATCTTCTCAATTCATCTTTCACTGCACTAGGAATCACCTTAAAAAAAAAAAAAAAAATATTATGCTGTCCAAATCCCACAAACACTCAGCCCCTGAAAGCCTAGCCCTTATCTCCTTATGCTGAATTCCTCATATGTCCAGGTTCCTCATAGTCCGGAAATCCTCATCCTTGTTTTCAGCTACCTTCCAAATCTAACCTGAATCCAATTCAGTCTCGAATTCTGTCAGATTTGCATCTGCAGATTGAAGACTTCAGTTGCTCACTTATAATACCTTATCATTGTCAATGGAAAATAGCATTGATTCCCAAATCTTCCCATGCATCATCTGTGGGGGACTACAGACCCATAGCCTGTTGCAATGTTATATACAAAGTAATGGCTAAGGTTATTGCCTCAAGAATCAAACCCTGCCTTGATGAGATCATATGCCCTGCTCAGTCAGCATTTGTAGAACACAGAAGCATGGTTGAAAATATATACTTGGTACAAGAGTTGGTTAGAAAATATGCAAGGAAGAGGATCTCCCCAAGATGCATGCTGAAGATTGATTTGAGAAAAGCATATGATTCTGTATCCTGGAGTTTTTCGAGACAGATGCTGGTGAAATTAAAATTTCCAGAGCTAATGATCAAGTTGATCATGGAATGTGTTTCTACGACCTCCTTTTCCATTTCATTAAATGGAAGGTATTATGGACTCTTCAAAGGTAGAAAGGGTCACCCTCAAGGGGACCCCCTTTCCCCACTACTATTTGTGATATGCCTTGAATACTTATCAAGAAGGTTGAGGATGCTAGAAAACAATGCAGATTTTAAATACCATCCCAAATGTGAAGCCTTAAAAATTTCTCACCTAGCCTTCGCAGATGATCTTATACTCTTCTCACGAGGGGATTACAAATCAGTCCAAAGCCTCATGGAATGTGTTAATGATTTTTCAGCTTGCTTAGGGCTTGTAGCGAACCCCTTTAAGTCTAATCTATACCATGCTAGAGTTAAAGAGGAAGTGTTGGAAGGGATTTTACAGATGACCGGATTCAGTATTGGGGAATTTCCTTTTTGTTACTTGGGAATTCCACTCGCAGCTTCCAGGCTGAATTCTTGCCATTACTCTCCTCTGATCAATAAAATTGCAAATCTGTTTATGAGCTGGCCTGGAAATACTTTATCATATGCAGATAAATTGGAGATTATTAACTCTATAATCCAGGGAATTGAATGTTTCTGGCTTGCGGTATTCCCCATACCGAATAATGTTCTGGATCACATTGTGAAACTGTGCAGAGCTTTCCTTTGGGGTGGGAGGAGGAAACCACTAGTGGCATGGAAAGAGGTATACATACCAAAAGATGAAGGGGGCTTAGGAGTCTTTGATCTAAAAGCTTGGAACATGACACTCCTTTCAAAAACTTTGTGGAAAATTCAAGCCAAAAAGGAGTCTCTATGGTCCAGATGGGTTCACCATGTGTACTTGAGAGTTGTTAATCTATGGGATGCTTCTTCAAAGCATGATGACTCCCCGTTGTTTAAGAAGATGATAATTATTAAGAACCAGATTTTGATGAAATGTGACAATCAACCTGACATAGCGGAAAAACTGGTAGAAGAATGGGATCTTGAACACAAAAGTTCTGCGCAGTGCTACAATTTCTAGAGGCATAAAGCAAGTAGGGTGCCCTGGTATAATGTGGTTTGGAAGGGTGGGAGCACTCCAAAACAAGCCTTCACTTTGTGGCTTGGTGTTAAAGGTAAACTCCCCACTTGTGATAACCCAGCTGGGTTTGACGATGACCTAAAATGTGGCTTATGCAAGGAGTTGGATGAGAGTATTGATCACATTTTCTTCAAATGCAAATATTCCTCTTGTGTTTGAGATTACATCAAGAGTTGGCTTGGAATATCAAGGAGTATGACGTCCTTAAAAGCGGCTGTAAAATGGCTACACAGGGAAGCAAAAGGTAAAGGAGTGAAGGCCAGTGGGAGTAAAATTGTGTTGGCTACAACAGTTTACTTCCTTTGGCACTTTAGAAACAGAAAGAGATTTGAAGACAAATCCATTACTCCAGAAGAGTTAATAGGGGTAATTCAGAGACATACTTTCAGAGTGACTTTTGATAAATTTGGAATACACTCCAAGTAAATATCCATGTGACTAGACGTTGTGGATTTGCAGACTATGAGTTAATGCTTTAGACTTTGGATTTTATCTTTTGATGTAATGTCATGCATTAGTGAAGGGGCAAATGTGTCCCCTATGCCTGGGAATGCCCAGTGTAATTGTAAACATACACTTTGATCAATACATTTACCTTTACGATTAAAAAACAAATAGCTTGTTGTCGTGGACTTGTTGGAAATAGTTTGGCTTGCCACTCTCACATGCAACTTCATATCTGAGTTTAGCTTTTTAGTTAGCTTCTCCTTCCCTCCTCTCTCTCTAATGTGAGGCAACGAGTGGTTTTTGGAAGGAAGACTTTCGACATGATACTGGATGGCAAATCCTTAGAATTGTGGAGTGTTGCAGGGCCAGGAATATCTTGATTTTCTTGGAGGCAACGAGATTGAGTGGTTCCTTGTTGCTTAGGAAGTGTTTTGGATGTTCAGATAGGAAAGGTGCATGTCATCCTCTCGGTTTTGTCACAAAAGGAACAAAGATGAAACCTTGTTGCTTCAAGCTTAACTAAACAAGTTTAGTAAATTCCTGGCCCTAACAATGATCAATGGTGGTGGTTGGAGGAACTTAGCCTTTCTAGAGGGCTTCAACTTGATGGGGTGGCACAAAATCTTATCATGGCAGCTTATGCAGGTATACAAGTGATTTTCATTCTGAAAGAGAAGTCCAAGGTCTTTGCACTGAGAAGGGAGATGTCTTTCGACTCGCGACTGGAGAAAGGCAAGGAGTCCACCACCACTTTTAGAGTAGCCTCAACACCAACCCTTTAATGGTTGAGTGTTCTTGCCCTGGCAACTCCTTGAGGTTCTGTTCTTTGAGTAGATGCACAAGCAAAGAATTGTGAAGTTGAGTGTTGCCATGCACTCTTTTGCAGGCGTCATGAGATGGAGTGCAAGGTATAATTGGTCTCATTTGAGCATTCTTTTAAATCTTCTAGATCAAACTTTTTAGGCCCAAACCTTTCTCTTCCTTCATAGACTTCGTGGTGAACCTTGATTTAGGCTCTACCATATTAATCCTAGAGCATTACTGGTTAGCCTTGCATTCCTTCAGGCCTCTTCCCTGGGCCCCTTTGTGAGCCTATTTCCTCCTCATCTTTCATTTTTCTTTTTCAGTAAAAAAATGTATTAAAAGGGTATCAAGGGGATGCCACCCAAGTACAGCAAACAAAAAAAGAATCACCCACAGTATAGGATGTCACTAGGGGTGTAATCGGTTTGGTTTTGACCAAAACTGATAACTGAATCGAAAAAATCGGTTTTCAAAAACTGAAACTGAAACCGAACCGTACATTGACAGTTTAGTCAATCTGTAAACTGAATTTTTACGATTCAGTTTGGTTTCCACTCAATTTTTAATGCAAAATTTATATTTTTAAAAACAAAAGAAAAACTTAGCAAATAAGAAAGATTTGCAAGCCCAATCCCAAATCGAGCCCATCTGAATGTAGACAAGGTTGGCCCACTCACACAATTTGAATAAAGAGCCTTAATCAATGCAATAATAGAATGCCCCGATGGACCTTCATATGGGAAGGGAGGGAGCTTCTATTCTTCCTCCAAACAATGTGGGACAAAGGTTCCCCCACTCCCAACAACAGGATCTTCCACTTTCCACTAAACATCGCCAAAATGAAGATTTTGAGAGTCTTGCATCTTATATAATACTCGTTCCCACTCCTTATCCTTGAGCAAGTTCAACAAAAATGCAAATTTAATAAGTCAAAAAAATGAATTAATAAAACAAAGCATTAAATGCTTTTAGTTATATAATTAAAGAAATAATATATTTTGCACATATATATAGTATTAAAAATAATCATTTTAAAATTATAATCGATTTTCGGTTTTTTCGGTTTGGTTTTTTAGTGAAACCGAAACCGAAACCAAGAGTTGATCTTTTTATAAATTCAAAACTGAAACCAAAGGTCGAAACCAAAATACCGAGCCAAAGTTTCAAACGGTTCGGTTTTGGTCCGTTTCTCAGTTTTTCTGTAAATTTTTGTACACCCCTAGATGTCACCAAAAAATTAAGAATTGCAAGAGGATCATTGAATACAGCCCAATGGACCAGATCATAACGGTAGCAATTCATTGGTCTTTACTAATTTGTTGGGGTCTAGCCGATCCTTCAAAGGCTTTCCTGTTTCTTTCCTTCCAAAAACACGAAAAGATGGCAAAGGGGTCAGGGTCAAAGCTTTCCTTTGCTCTCCTCTTTAGCGGTTTGGTTACCTTTACGAGCCCATAACTATCCAGGATCTGACTGTGATTCTGCAATTACTATCCAGGATCCATTTTGGTTCATTTGTATGTTCCGGTACCATAACTTCTACGAATTTCTGTAGAAGTTAGTGAGGTCATCAATTTCCTAATAAGCAATGTTTCTAATCTGGGGAATGTTCCTAGAAGTCCCTTTGATCTGAAATCTGAAGATGTTGACTGACGAGGGCATCCTTATCGCAGGCCAAACTGCAAATGGAAGGAAATATAGCACTTAAGGGCATTTGGTCACACCAAACATTGTGCCAAAAGAATACATTGTCCCCATTTCCCCCTTGAAAGCTGCTGTATGAGAAAAAAAAACACCCCAACCTTTCATGATGTATTTCCAAACTCGAACTCCGTTTGTGCTGGATCCCATATTTGGAAGCAAAGACGGCCCACCAAAGGTGATTTTTTCCTTTATGAATCTCCATAGCCATTTCCCTAGAAGGGCTTGATTGAAGGTAGAAAGGGATTTCAGCACCAAATCTCCCACACAAATTGGAGTTGTTTAACTACCCTCCACTAGACAAAGTGGCTTTTAAATTCCTCCCCTGAACTCTCCCAAAGGAATCTCCTTTGAATTCCTTCTATCCTTTTGGCAACTGAAACAGGTAAAGGGAAAAGGGGCATATAGTAGACTAGTGCGTTAGTCAAAGTGCTAGTGATGAGGGTGTGTCTCCTGCTTTTTGACAAGTAGTCCCTTTTCCAGCCCACTAACATTTTCTCGAACTTTTCAGTTATGGATTATGTTGGAATTTGGCTCCAAAAGGAAGACCGCTATACTTAATGGGGAAGGGCCCCATCTTGCAGCTGAGAAGCCCAACAAATTGAGCCCTCCCAATGCTGTCCCGGACGAGAATAATGTCACTTTTCCCTGCATTCATCTTCAGGCCTGAGAATGCCTCAAACCTAACCAAAATGCATCGAAGGTTAAGGATTTGGCACTGGTCTTTTTCATTGAAAATGATGGTGTCATCTGCAAAGAGAAGATGCAAAATTTCTATAAACCTCCCATTGTTACCCATGTTGAGACTTTTGAGGAGTCCTTAGCTTTATTCAGCATGAGTCTTTAACACTTCCATAACCAAGATAAACAAAAAGGGGATAGGGGATCACCTAGTCTCAAACCTCTAGAGGAGCGAAATAAGTCGTATGGGAAGCCATTAATGAGCACTAAGAAATTTGGGGTATTAATGCATTGAGCGATTCATCTTCACCATAGCTTGACAAAGCCCATTCTCCTTAGGATATAAAGAAGAAAGTTCTAGTTGACATGATCAAAAGTTTTCTCCATATCAAGCTTACATACTAACGGCCCCCACCCCCCCTTTTTTTCTGTATTTACGATAGGCATCCACTACTTTGTTAGCATTAATGGCTGCATCCGTGATCTGTTTTCCTGTCACAAAAGTATGTTGGTGCTGTCCAATGATTTCCAAGATGGCATTTCTGAGCCTCAACAAGGACTTTGGCTACAATATTGTAGATAATTCCCAGAAGGCTAATTAGGCGGAAATCCTTGATATTGCAAGCCCCAAATTTCTTTGGAATCAAGGTGACAAAAGTGGCATTAATACAACTCATAAATCTGCCTGTCCTGAAGAACTCCTAAAAAATGCTGAGAATATCAGTCTTGAAAAAGCCCTAATTTGCTGGATAGAAGGCTAAATGGAAACCATCGGGGCCCAGTGCTTTATCCCCATTACAATCCTCAAGGGCTTGGTAAATTTCCTCTTATTGAAGGGCCTGGCAAGCCACACCACAGTGGAAGGGTTAAGAGATATGAAGTTGATTCCATCCACTGCTGCTCTCCAGGCCTTGGATTCAGTATAAAGGTCCTAGAAACTGCAAATGCCATTTTTATACAGTCCCACCTCCCACCCCCACCCCCTGAGTTTTCCTTCTCCTCCAAAATATATATATATAAAAGTTGAATTGCCATCTGTTTGGTGGAAGAAACTAGTGTTTCGATCCCCTTCCTTGAGCCATAAGGCTCTAGATTTCTGCCTCCAAGTGATGATTAATAACCTCATCCAATTCTTTTTTGAGTAAAAGTCTTTGAGGCCTTCTTTTTCCCGTTGAGTCCTTGACCGAGTTCCTTGTCATCCAGCTCTTTGATGCCATTACGGATCATGGTCTTTCTCATGTGAATATTTTCATAAGTACTTTTGTTCCACAACTTCAATTTTCTCTTAATTCCTTCAATTTCAAGGCAAACACAAAGCTGGTTTCCCCTTGAAGTGGAGCATAGACCACCACTATTTAACTTGATCCCCAAAAGCATCATGCTTGAGCCACATGTTTTCAAATCGAAAAGGAGTTGGCCCAAACGTAACTCCTCCCATGTCAAGGAGTATAGGAAAGTGGTCTGGAGATGGGCCTAGGTAGGATACTCTAAGTAACTTTAGGGAAGCGCATTTCCCAATCTACAAAAACTAATAACCTATCAATCCTAAAAAAAGGAAGAGATTCCAGACCAAGTGAAAGTGCTACCTATGAGTGGAATATCGATCATGACATTTTCATTGATGAAGTCTAGAAACTCTCTTGTCCAAGTGTTCTTTGAGTTAACCTTGCTTCTTTCATGAAGATAAACAACCATATTGAAATCTCCCCCAATGATCCAAGGAGCATCCCACTGGCTTCTAATCTCTTCATGAAGGCCCATTAGTGCCATTAAGCTACCGGTAAGCTTTGAGGGCCTTGCCTGTGTTGGACTAGAGCCTCCTCCAATATCAAAACCTCTGTCATAGACTGATAAGCCTTAGGGAAGAAGATAACCTGAATTTTGAGCAGAGTCTCGGGAAGAAGAAGATTGCTTGGCGTTAGCACATGCGACAAAGTCATGCTCAGTCCCTCCTCCCCTTAAATTGAGGTGCTTAAACGGCTAGACAGGTAATTCTTGTTTCAAGGAGCAAGTTTCTGATTGGTTCTCTAGAAAATGAAATTGGTTAGTGAAACCATTGGAGTGTCCTTTGAAGTTTGAAGGCTTTCAATGATAAGAGTCTTGAGTATTTTTGAAGAAATTAAAAAAAGAAAAAAGAGAAAAAAAAAAGAGAGAGAGAGAACAAAGGAAGAGAAACTTGCCATAAAAAAACCCCTTGGCAGCAGTAAAAAGATGGATACTATTAAGAAACTCAGATTTTTGAAGTTTTTGGCGAATTATGATAAGGTTGGTGAGATCTTTGACTTGGTGGAGGTTGGCATCAGCCGGCGTCTTTTGGTGACCTATTTAGGAAGCTGATCTATTGTTGAATGGGTGGGGACTCAATGACATAGATTGAAAGGGCTTTATCAAATCTTGTCGTAGAGTGGAGAGGAGATGTTCTTTGCTTGCAAGAAACTAAAGCTAGATATGTGCATTATTTTATGGTCAACAATTTATGGGGGCATAAGTCTTGCAAGTGGATTTTCCTTGGAGCTGCTGGCAGGGGTTATTCTTGTTCTATATAAGCATGAAGTGGTGAAAATGATGGACAACTCTTTATATTTCTTCTTGGTTTTCTTGCTTGTTTAGAGCCTAAAGGATAACATCAACTAGATCTTCACTAGTGTCTATGGTCCAGGTAAAAAGACCCTCTAGATAGCTCTTCTGGAATGAGCTCTTTGGGCTGAAAGTTAAAGCTAGTGGGATGCTCCTTGGGCCATTAGAGGAGACATCAATATGGTTTTATATCCTCATGAAAGAAGCAAGGGAACCTTAGAGAATGCTTGCATGAGAGAGTTCCTAATGTGTATGCGATCTTCCACTCATAGATTGATAGGTAGCTCTTTCACTTGGTCCAACTCCAGGGAATCTCTATATTTTTTTATTTTTATTTTTAGGATTGATAGGTTCTTAGTCTCTACAGATTAGAAATAACATTCCAAATTGTTACTCAGAACCTTCTCCCTCGGCCCATCTCAAATGACTTCCCTCTCCTCCTTGATATGAGAGGAGTTAAGTGGGGCAATTCCTTTTCTATTTGAAAACATGTGGCTTCAGCATAAATGATTCATTGATCAAGTTGGCAATTGGTGGTGTACTCTTCATTTCAAGGGGTAAGCAAGCTATGTTTTTGCCTAGGAATTGGAGGGGCTGAAGGATAAATTGAAGTGGTAGGAGAGAAATACATTTTGGAATATTCACTTGAAAAATATTATGATCTGTAATAGCATTGATGAGGTGGAACTTGGTCATGGCCTCAATTTCATAAGGCTATAAGATATTTGCTCAGGTATGAACTTGCTGAGGTCATTGACTTGGAATTGGCCAAGTGGAGATGAAAATTGAGGGCTCTATAGCTTGAGGGGACTAAAACAGTAGTTTCTTCCATGCTTACTAAAGATTCAATGTATTGCCAAGAATCAAAATTTAGGGGGATACTTTGGCTGAAGAAAAGGATATTAAAATGGCATTTTGGATTTCTGCAAGGACCTTTTCACTTAATTGAAGACCAGCTGTTGATGGCGTCACTTTAAGCTCCTTAACCCTACCACATTTTTTGGGGCTTGAAAGACCTCTTGGTGAAGAGGAAATTCACAATGTTCTCAAGGATAGTAATGGTATAAAGTGCCTAGCCCTGATGGTTCTTTTCTAGATTTCTACGAAGCAAATTAGGTCTTAAGCAAGACATTCTTAATATGAGGACTTTTTCAGAACAAATTGATTTGTGAGTTGCATTATTCCACATTTGTTACCTTGACTACCCAGGCTAGGGATTGCAACATTTTGGATTTTCTCCCCATCAGCATTGTGGGAAATATCTACAAGGTTCTGTCCAAAATCCTAGGTATGAGGCTTAAAAAATCTATTCCAGAAGTTATTGGATGGCATTGGGATGCCCTTGTAGTAGGTAGACAAATCATGGATGCATTTCTTATTGCTAATTAGGTTTTGGATGCGTATTGCAAGGATAGAAAAAGGAGGGTGGTCTGTAAGCTTTGTATGGAGAAGGCTTTTGATCATGTTAAATTGGAACTTCTACTTCTACTTCATATTCTTAGAAGGATGGGTTTTTGGGAGTTGTGATGTAGATGGATTGAGCAATGCATTACTACCTCAACTCTTTCAATGCTCATCCGTAGCTGCCCTTTATAATTTTTCCGTTCTTCGAGAGGATTGAGGCAAGTTGATACCCTCTTCCTTTTTCTGCTTATCTTGGTAATGGAAATTTTGAAACTCTTGTTAAATTAAGCCACCAAAGGAGGCCTTCTCAAAGGTCTCGATATAGGGAAGAATGATAGTGTTATGGAAGTTTCCTATAATCTTTTGAGGTAGCCACTATCATTTTTCATGATGAGGATCCTCAGCAAATCCTTAACTTTAGGTGCATTCTCCTTGGGTTTAAGGCAATCTTAGGTTTGAATGTGAATTTGGGTTCCAAGGGCCTCTCCTTGCTAGGCTTTGGGTTGCAAATAGATGACCCTTCCCATTACCTATCTTGATCTCATTCTTGGAGCCAAATTCAAAGACAAAGGAGTTTGGGTTCCCATAGTTGAAAGGTTTGAGACAAAGTAAGCTGGAAAAAGGAGGAATTTGAATATCATCTTGTCAAATGAGTGGTTAAACAGCCTTTCTCCATTAATCATTCACATTATTTCAAAATTAAACGCGGTATCAGAGCTAATCCCTTCCTATCCTCTAATTGATTTCAATTGCTTTGGATCCTTTCTTTCTTGCTTTAAGTTTCGTCCTAGTCGATGCTTAAATCTGATTCTTCTTTTGGTTTGAATTTAGGGCTTCCTATTCCTCTTGGTTTTACTATGAGCATCCTTGATTGGACGTAGTGATCTTGAATGGTTCAGTTATGTGGTAAAGGTCATGTTGTGTTCTCCACAAACTGCAGTTGCTGTTTTCAATAGGTTGTTGGTTGGTTGCCCTTGGTTGATCTTGTGCAGTCCTATAGGCCTCTAGTCATGCTTGCTTGTAACGGTCTTGGGTCCAACTCTGTTGATGTATTGTCCACTTTGGCCCATTGGCCTTACGGATTTGTCTTATAAAAGATACCTTATATAGTTGGAGTCCAAACCATCCTTATAAGCCCAAGATCTCCTTAGTACACATCCAATGTGGGGCCATGACGTGCCCTCCCGTCCGATCTTTGATGCCTTCACAAAGTGACTTACACCTATGTGTAAGATCCACCCACATGATAATACCCATAGGGTGGCTTTGATACCAAATGTAACAGTTTTAGGTCCAACTCCAGTGAGGTATTGTCCGCTTTGGCTCACTAGCCTCACGGATTTGTTCTATAAAAGGAACCTCACATAGTTGGAGTCCAAAACATCCTTATAAGCCCAAGACTTCCCTAGTACAGATCCGATGTGGGAATGTGACACTTCTCCCTATTGCAAAAATATTGTTTACTGCTTTAGTTGCCTCTATTCATGCATGTGACCTTTTCCTGCTCTGTGATCATGGATGCTATTAATGATTTATCCCTGTTGTGCCCTATAGGATGACTTTTGAAAGGCTCATGTGCTCTAATTCATGCTTCTACTCCTTCCAGAATGCTGTAGCTATTATACAGTGGTTGTAACTACCTCTTGATAATTCTGCAGTATATCCCTTCTGCCTGTTGTATGTCCCAGGCAGCTAGTTTGTGCTGCTGCAGGTCCTCTGCTGTCTTATTTGATTGGTGCTGGTCTGTTGGTTTTTTGGTGTGTAGAGGATTGTCCTGATGACCTCAACAGAGAGTCTACTGATAATGTTAATGTGCAGATCGCAGCCATCAAGGCTGGCTCCTCAATTACGTGCATGTTCTCAAGCAGTGATTGTGTATGTTAATGCAAAAGGGAAGTTTAAGAATCTGTTGCATTCTCCACCGTCTCTAGATACCAAGGATTAAGAAAGATTGGATGAAGGAGAATGACATGCTACTTGTCTGGTTAGGAATAGCATGGAACCATGAATTGCTGCAAATGTGATGTTTCATGTGACCACCAAAGCCGTATGGGATGAGAAAGCCTCTCGCAAGATAAGAATCAAACATGTGCTTTTGACTTGTATGAGAAAATTTTCAAATTTGATCTAGCAAGTAGGTCCAGTAGTTAGTATTCTATGTGGGATGAACTCAATAACTACCAAGCAATCAATTTTGATCTTGAGATGATTAAGAGGTAACAAAGGAGAACTCCTCCTGATTTCCAAGCTCTTGCGTGGGCTAACTCATGAGCTTCAACCTCCATAGTTAAATTCTTGTTCATAAGTTCATGACAAGCATATTCCAGAAGCATTGGATTACCAAAGATGGATCTCATTTCTCTTTTCAAGCTTCTTCCAAAGAAAGTTCAACCCCATTTGGAAGTGCCTTGAACTATGGTAAGATGTGGCCAAAGTTTGAAGGGAGGTTGTGGTAGAGGTGGTGTATCAAGATGAGGCTTTTGTTGTCACAATATCTGTACATGCATGCACCGTAGCAAGGTAAACCACATTATTGATTGTCGATAGGGTCTCTGTGAAAAAACCGACTTGGGCCAATTAGTCTCTTGTTGAGGGTGGTTAGCTAATGATATTTCTACCACACTTGGCCATTTAATTAGGGAATTGAGCACATCATCTATTTTGCCTTGGGAGGAGTATAACAATGTTGTACGCATGGTTCAACACCACTAAACATGGTCCTGTATATCTAGCACTATTGTGGCCCATTCAAGCACACTTGGCCACTCAAATGGGGAGTTGTGTACATCATCTTGTTTGCCTCAAGAAGAGTATAACAATATTGTCCACATGGTTAAACACCAGCAAACATAGACTTGTACATCTAGCGGTATAAAGGTCCATTCAAGTACAACTAGTCTTCTTGCTTCTTTGTCCTCTCCCTTAAAATCTAGTATTTTACGCCCAAGGTTACACTTGTTGATGGTTCAATAACCCTTGCTTCTAGATGTGTCTGTATTCTTTCATTCCATTCCTATTTTCATTTGCGTTATATGTGCCTAAATTTGTTTTCATTTTTATTACATGCCTAATTTTCCTTTCTCATCAAATAGTCAATTACTTAAATATGATTATTTCTTCTTTGCTTTCTAACCTTTTCATTGGGTTATTCATGACCTCCAAATGAATAAGAGGATTGGTGGACAACTTGAGAAGGATGGATTGTATTGTTATAAGAGTGGTGTTGTATCTTTTTTTTTTTGGTTTGTCAGATGTCTTCTATTTCTTTTGATGGTGTTTCTCTAGATCATTGGCATGCTCGTTTGGGTCATCCATCTCTTCAAAAGTTGCAACAAGTCTTTCCCATTTTCATATCTATTTGTTTTAAGTGTTCAAGACATTTCTAGAAGCACACTAGGTCTTCTTTTTCCATCTAAAATTGAATCTCTTTGTTAATCATTGTTTTCTCTTAGTCATTCATATGTTAGGGGTTTATGTAGAGTTAGGAATCTAAGTGGCCATCAATATTTTGTGTCCTTTATGGATGACTATTCTTGTCTATTTTTTAAAAATATAGGATTGAATTTATTAATGTACTCAATTAATTCTTCTGAGAAATAAAATTTTTTTTATTTGATAATGTACTTGAATTTATTCAAAATCACCTTCAATCTATTTTGCTTGGATAAATGTTACCTTCAACA
Source organism: Malania oleifera (assembly GCF_029873635.1). NCBI lineage: Eukaryota > Viridiplantae > Streptophyta > Magnoliopsida > Santalales > Ximeniaceae > Malania > Malania oleifera. The sequence continues at coordinate 30,079,273 of NC_080422.1, forward strand.
AAATGATGTAGCCGGAAGGAAACATAGACATTTGCTTTATACAGCGTAATTTCTTATTATCTCATGTTCCAAATATTGGTTAGGACATCATGCATACAACGCAAATGGACGAGGGAATTGCTCCACTAAGACACTTGAAGGCATCTTATTAATTAAATAAATAGACTACTTTCTCATCTTATTTATTATGCATCGTGTGTTTGGGTGAATATGCTTTGCTCATGTTCCATATATTGGTTAGGACAAATCTCCATGTGCTGTTATATTTTATCTTTGTTGAGTAATCGAGAACTCGGAAAGCGGATGTTGTGATCCCCTCACTCGTAGAAGGGGTAGGAATAGACCTAAAATAACTTGGAATGAGATAGTGTGTAAGGATTTAATAGCCTTGAATTTGTCAAAAGAAATTGTTCATGATTGCATAAATTGGCAGAAAAAGATTCATGTAGCCAACCCCACCTAGTGGAACTCAAGGCTTGGTTTGTTGTTGTTGTTTCATTTATTGATTTTCTTGTTCCTACTCTTTCTCTTGAACCTATATTGAGTGTACTTCATCTATTGATCCTTATGTTTCTACTCTTATTCTTCTAGACAACACTTCCTCTCTTCTTTCCAATCCATCAGCTACTAGATAGAGAAACAGTTGAAAGTCTATGAGCGTTGAAACCAGTGCAAACACCTACAGATTTCTTGCCACTTCATCCACCCTCTGCCATCTCGACATTTAGTTCTAGAGACTTGGATTTGCCCAAACTTGTGCTCATAGTCCTTAGTTTCTTAACCAATTTCTAGTTATGTTTCAGTTCTTCACCTTGTTGTTATTATGCATTCTTTTGTTATGTCTATTTCCTATAGTTTCTATCCCTTCTTCACATGTTGAAGCTATTTCTAATCATGGGGAGCAGCATGCTATGGATGTAGAAATGGATGCCTTGACCATTCGAGGGACATTTGACTTTGGTGGATCTTCCTTCTGCATAAGGTCATTTATGGTCTTGCTCATCTCCTCAAGCCTGGTTTGACAAATTTAGTGTGGTGGTATTTGCCTTTGGCTATATATTGTGCTATCTTATCATTCTTTGTTTGTACTATAAAAGGAGACAAGTGGGGTATTTCTAGTTGTTTATGCCAATGATATCATCATCGCTAGTAAAAATGGCCTTAGAAAGATTGCAGGCGTCAATCATTGGCTCCAAGAAAAATTTCAAATGAAGGGCTTCGACACCAGGGTTGAAACTGCCTCAACAAATTGGATTTTCTAAATGAGTATTTTGGGAGCTAAACCATTTGATGCTCCCCTAGATTCGAACGTGAAGCTACATTGTGATGTTGGACCAGATTTTGAAGACAAACATGGTACATGGTTGGCAAGTTGAAGTTGACTATCACTAGACCCGACATATCCTTTGTTGTGGGGTTAATCAGTTTATGGCGAACTCACTAGGACAATTTTTGTATTTGTAGGATTCTTTGATATCTTAGATTCTTAAGAGCTCGAGGAGGGAATTTTGTGGGATAGTCTTGATGTAGATTAAGCTAGCGTTTTTTTTTTTTTTTTGTTGGTGGTGATAGTCTTGATTCAGATTAAGCTAGCTCTTTTTTCGTTGGTGGTGATCTTGTTACCTTGCATAGTAAGAAACAAAAGGTTGTAGTGAGATCAAGTATTGAAGCCAAACTATTGCACTTATTGTCAAAGAGCTGGTGTGGTTGAAGTCTTTTATGTTAGACATGGGTTCTTGATAACAAAGATGATAGATATGTTCTATGATAATTGAGCTGCCATTAATATTGCTTGGAATCCAGTGTTGCATAAGAGGGCAAAGCATATTGAAGTTGACCCCTTCCATTTGTGATATCTGCTTAGCAATTCAAAAGATGTTTCTGGGAAGGCCTTACTTAAACCTGCCTTGTTTAATAATTGTTGTAACAAGCTAGGATTAGGTTATATTTATGCATCTGGAACTTTAGGAGTGCTAAGTAGACTATTTTTTAGTATTTAGTTGGTGCATATGAAGGTATTTTTGTCCCCCTCTTTTTATTATTAATTTTATAACTCAGGTATAACCTGGACAGGAGAGATACGTCTCCTTGGTTTGGCCAACAACCCCTCTTCTCTTCTCTCCTCTCCTTCCCCTTCTCTGACCCTAGGTTCACTGTTTTCTCCTTTAACCATTCAAATTATTCCAGAATTACATTTTATTTTGTTGCGCATATAGATGAAAGAACAAAGAAAGAGGAAAAATTAGGGTTGTAAGATTTCAAATTTTTTACCTATCAGATTGGTGATGAATTATTGACTTTGATCTTAAGAGTCTAATATTTCTAAACTTTGTGCTTTTGCTGGATATTTTAATGCCTTTTTTAGGGGTTGAGGTTGGGGAATAATCGAGATTGATTGGTAAAAGAGTATTAGAAAAGGAAGAAGTATTTATTGATGTAAGAACCTCTAGATGTTGAGAATTTCAAGTTTCATTTTCCTTCGCTATTTGGCCTACTAGGGGGAGCAATCACCCTTTTGACTTGATGCCACATATGAGCCTAGGTTCTTGACTGTCGGACTGCTTCCTTTAGGCTGCCTACAGCCATGTATAGATGCAATACCCAGAGCTGCAGTGCTAATGATTTGACAGTTTAATTTTTCTTCTTGTTCTTCATATCATATTTGATCTAGAATGCTCGCCTAATGCATTTTGTCACAATGCTACATTCTCGTAGACACATGCCAAATGGCTAGTTGGGCAACCTTGGATGGTTACGATGTTCATGTTAGATGGGTTATTGGAGGAACTCTAGTTCTAAATGTCACTATGACGTGGTAGTGGATCTTGACAATTATCATAGCCCTTCTTGGGATGAATGATCATTAGACCCATGGGTGGTTACTCATACGTGAACGAAAATGTGATGGAAAGACTTTACCTTGGGGGGTCACTTCTGAAAACCGGACCGCACCGGCTGGTCTAACCTAGTTTGGCAGAACCGGGCACATGTTTGGTTCGAGTGTCGGCTGAAAACTGGAAATGGAGTGACCTGGTGGAGAATTGGCTGACCCGGTGCAAACTGGTCTAAACCAGTGCAACTCGGGTTCATTGCTGAGTCAACCTAGTTCATTTATTTTAATTTTAAAACAAAATTTATTTCAAAATGGTAAAACTCATTTACTTGAAGGATATTTTTGTAAATCAAAATTCTAAAAATTTTTAAAAAAAATAAAAAAAAAACTGTCAACAAACATAATTCTTAGGTATTTTGAGGATGAGTTAGTATTATCTTACTTGAATTTGAGAGATAAATGTTGAGCATAGATGACAATTCTTAAATATTTTCTATTTTTCATTATTTATAATTATGAATTTATATATAGATGTGTTTGTGTGTGTGTGTCTATATATATTATGACATCATGTTGATGCCACTGGTTCGATCACCAGTCCGACCAACTTGGTGGCCTTTCCAGGTCAGCAACTGGTCTGGTTTTCAAAACAATGGTCACTAGGTGAGCTTGTCTACCTCCCCTAGTGTCATCTTGGGCACCCTAAGGAGCGCTCAAGGGTGGGCTCTTGACTTTCTTGAGGAGTGTCTTGGGCTTTCATGTGGGATTAGGGAGGCCCATGGACAATCTGGAGAATGAAGTTGCGCGTTACTCAGAGTTGAACTCTTGTTAGCCCTTGGGTATACACTTGGGCAGTGTTATGACTGTCGTCTCGTACTGAATTGGACCATCAAGGGACATTGATCCTTTGTATTGGCTAGAGCAATGTATGGTGTTTCAGCTCTGGCTAGTCAGTGGTAGTGATAGGTGCTCTTACGCTAGGATGGTGCTGTGGGGATGAGAGTTATCCTCTCTGCTTGTGGAACATGATCTCAACACCCCTGTTGTTTGAGTCGTGGTTCCTAAGTGACAATCTCAATTGGAACAAAGGATGTCATGCTGTAAGACTTGGCTACCGAATTGGACATTGGTGTGTTTTTATAGATGAGAATGAGGATAACTGGAGAGGACTTGTAGTCTTGTTGTCACACGGGTGCGACCCCATCACATTTAGGCAGATCAAGGCAAAGGTGGTTTATTTTGGTCTTGGAAATCTGCTGCCCAAGGACACATTGCAAAGGATTTTGTAGAAGGCGCTTGAGATTATTAATTCAATTTTATTCTTCTTTCCCTAAATTATTCAAATTTATTTATCTCATGGTAACAATGGTCCTTGTATAGGATAGCTTGTTTATTTGACTTTTCTCTATTGAATAAAAAATAGATGAGAACCACTGCATAAAAGAAGTCTTTGATTGTCTGCCCAGATTCATTACAGTGCCACTATATTTATGAGGCCAGGAATGGCAGAATAAAGGAAAGCTCGTCCTTTGCATGTTCTTTCTTTCCCCTCCTTTTGGACCTTTAGAAATTTTTGTTTCTTCTTTTCTATGGTTTGAATCTTCCTATTCTTCTTCTCTATTATTTTAATTATTGTTTTCTTTCAAATTTCTATGACGTCAGTTTTAATGCACAAAATCGTGCTTTTCTACAGTGGTTGTAGTTGCTGTTAATATTATCGTTTACTGTTGAACAGATGTCAATCATGTTTGTGGTTAAGATGTTTTTTTGTGGATGTCAAGCGGTTTCTCTGGTTGATCACTAATGCCAGATACTTGTTTTGTCAGAAATTGGTGGGATGCAAGGAAATGGGCGAAGAAGTCCTGAAATCAGTTGATTCTCAGATTCCGGCTGCTGTATGAATTTAAACCAGTACCCCATTGTAGCGGGTCAAACTCAATTCTAATATTTTGTGTATTACAAGAGGATGTCCAGAATGACAATACACGGGTGGTCAGCTGGGAGATCCATAAGCATTTCAAGAGGATGTCCAGAACGGGGTTGCACTGGTGCTCAGCTGGAAGATTCATATGATTTTATCTATCTAGTATAATTTTTGCAAGGTTTTGAAGAGTTCCTTTCAATTTTGAGGCTCCCTTGAATTGTTTGGGGAATTTATTGCCCTTCGATTTGGTACTCGAAAGTGCTGTATCCCTCACTAATGTTTTGAATTTTCATCATAAAGTTTGTGCTGCAAGGGCCGTTGTGATATGAAAACAATTCCATTGGGGATGAATGAAAGATGATGTTTCTGGGTGAATATGGTAGTGGGCTTCTGTGGGCATCCCAACGTTATGGGCAACCTCCTCTCCCCTCACCATATTTTAACAGGATAAGCATTTTATTCTGTTGTAGGATGTTTATTTTTTTTCCTAATAATAAAAATAGGTGAATTAATTCATTTATTTTCCTTTTCGTTTCATTCTTGACATGTAAATTTAATCATATACCAGTATCCATATGATCATCAAAATCTATCTTGGAATCTTGAAAATCAATTTTTTTTTCTTTTCCAGTTTTTTTTTTTCCTTTTTGAAACATTATTTATTTCTTATCTCAAAATACTAATTTCAGAATTTTAAGTTTTTTAGTTAATTGTATTTATGGTTCCTTCTAAACAATGGTTAGTAACCTTTTTTATCTGGGATTGTTGTTGTTTTCTATTTTTTGTTTATATTTTTCTATGGTGAAGAAATAGATTATAAAAATGTGTTTGTTTATGTTAGTTTTTTGTTTTCAATTATTTGTCAAAAAATTAAAAATCAGATTTTATGATTTTCATTTATTTAATTTTAATATTCAAAAATAGTTTTTTTTAGAGTAAACTATTCATTTTATACACTTCAAAATTAAAATTAAAACTAAATTTTGATATGAATTTAAATATAATTAAAATAATAATAATAATAAAATTAATTGTAAAATACTTTTACTATTTTTCAATTGTCGTGCTCAATAAAATTTTTATTGTAAAGTAAAATTTTGGAAGTAGAAAAATTAAATAAAATAATTATAATAAATTTTATTTTTGTTATAGTATTTTATTTAATGTGTATTGTTTGTAATATTATTATTTTAACCATATTTTTATAATAATATTTGATTTAAGATGGAAAATTAGTATTTTTTTAATTAAGTTTTAATTTGTATTAATTTTATAAATGTTAACTAAACAAATTGCTAGTTTCTAACTTTTTATTTTTGATTTTTGATTTTCATTTTTGGTTTTTGTTCTAATTTTTGACAAGAATGCCAAATGGTTCCTTTGTTTTCATATATTCTTTTTTTTTTTTTTCTTAAAACTTTGGTTGTTTTATTTTATTTTATTTTCAGAAGTAGCAACCCATGACACAAAAATTAGAAAAACAAAAACCAAAAAATGAAAATCAAAAACCAAAAATAAAATGTAAAAACTAGAAAATACTAATTTTCATCTTTAAATCAAATAATATTGTAAAAATATGATCAAAATGATAACATGACAAACAATATACATTAAATAAAATACTATAACAAAAATAATATTTATTATAATTATTTTACTTAATTTTTCTAGTTTCAAAATTTTACTTTAAAAAATTTTAAAGCTTGAACTACTTAGTTACTATTACAGTCACATTTGATCCTAATTTGGTGACATTAAAAAGAAATATGAATGACTAATTTAGATAGTGCAAATTATTATTATTACGTAGTGTGCAAATTGTGGTAGTACATGAACATGAATTTTATTATTATTATTTTAATTTTCCCTACTCTTTTATAAAAATGTACTTATTTATATTTTAATTCTTGTTAGGCTAGAATACAATAATTTAATAATTATTGAGTAAAGTGATTATCTGTTTAATTTCAAAGTTATATATTTTGCAAAGTTATGTTTAATACTCTAATTTTGTGTTGCCTACTAAGCAAGATCGTGTAATTATGTTAAAGGAATTTTCAATTGTCACTAGATTCTCTTGATGTTAAAATTTATTTTTTGTTATTATCTTTTTCTTAGATGCATAAACCTACAAAAAAAAAAAAAATACTTGTGAAAAATATAATTAAAATCTATGGAATTTCCAAATCTTAAAATCAACTACAAGCCTCAATACATAAAACACTTATACTACACAAAAAAATATATGAAATATATGATGGGAATGAATTAATAAAAATTATTAAAATATATATTCTTAAATAAAAATTTATTAAATTTATTTATGAATCTAGTTTTTTTTTTTTTTTGGAATTTGCAAGTTAGAAATTGAAAAATCTTAACTGAAAAAAATAAAAAAAAGGTTTTCTTATTTTAAACCTAATCATAATTGATGAGCTTTCAAGCAGATAGAGATAAATAAATAATAAATAATCTTTTCCGAAAATCATGTTTCGAACATGAGCATTGATTTGAATCCATATTTTCACTTATAGTGCCCTATGCATATGAATTCCTTTGTGAAGAAATTTAGTTTAGAGTTCATTTACAAATGAAAAGAATCTTTTTATTTTCTTAACCTTTTTTTTTATTTCAAACATAATTTTCATTAATTATATTTTACAAATATTTCTTAAAAATAAATAAATGATATACCTAAGAAAGAATGTTTTATGAGCAAGATATCAATAAAAATAATGTGTGTAAGTGTACATAATAATAATTTTTCACATGAAATCTTTGTGAATTTTTACGGCTTTAGTTCTTAAATTTCTTTCTTTCGAACCATTTTTGAATTTTTTTTTTTTATCTTTTTCGTAATTTCCATGTTTATTCCTTTAATTCACAAAATGGAAGGACTTCTATTGAAATAGCTTGGCACATGTGTCTTTCAACCAAAAAAAAAATACTGGGCAAAAGACAATGATATGTTGGATATATCCCAAAGTGTACGTCCCACATGAATGACATGGGTCCCACATGAAGGGTGTGTATCATCTGTGATAAGGGGTGGATTAATTACTTGTTTTAAAAATGCATGTCATGTGTGAGATTAATAGCTAGGAAGTTGAAGAGTTTCCTATATACAGCTACTGTTATGGGGAGTAGCTGGGAAAAAAGAAAAAGAAAAAAAAGTGAGTGTTCGTTTTTCCTGCATGTTAATGGAGTGAACAAGGAGAGATATAGGTATTGTCCACTCTCACCTTTGCTCTATGTTCATCAGCCCTACTCCCATAAATCTAGTAAAGTATAGAAAGGAGATCGGGGTGAAGTGAGAGAAATTATTCTTGAAGTGACCTTCTTGGTTAACATACATCATGAACGATCCCGATATGTTTATATATCATGGTTTATTTTATTTTCCGCATCAAAATTAATATGCATATGTAAAGATCATGATAATAAAAGATCTCGTGTTTAGCAAATAACAGCTAGCATATAAAATTTCTTACATGTGGTATCAAAGCCAACGTTGAAATTATCGTGATCTTCCTTTTATGATAAAGATCGTTTCTGTTAACCCCTTACGATCTCGTTATTGTTTCGTATGAAAGTTTGTGATCATGATATTTTTCTAGAATCGAAAAGAAAATTCATATGATATATGATTCCTGAAAATTTATGTGATATTTAATGGATTTATTGGGTTTTTGTTAGTTTGAAATATTATAATTTTGAACTGTGAACTTACTGGCCGAACAAAATCGTCAACGGTTTTCCTAAAACTGTCGACGAATTGAAATACCGAGAGTAGATTTTTCTGAGCTTCAGAAAAATCATCGACGGTTTGTCCGAAGCAGCCTGAAACCGTTGACGATTTTCCCCTACACAGTGATACTAAAGTGGGCTATTAAATGAAATGCATGCAAACTGTTTTAATTACTTGTTTAAGAATGGAACACTCACATGTTTTATAATAGTAAATAGATAATGATGGTTTGTTATGGACTCATTTGTATCCGGAGAACATTTATGTTTATGCATGCATGAGCTAGCAAATTTTACATAAAAAAGTAAGCAAGTAAAATTCTTATAGTGGGGAATTGGTTATCTGCTGTGAACTTGGACAACTTTTGCGAAGTAAGGTATCAATCAATGTTCATTTTATGGTTAGTGTTGGTCTTACAAGGCTTAACATCTTATTTTGATGCTAACAAACAAGTATAACTTAACATGCTTTGTTTTAAGTGATGTATTTTCAGGACTCAATGATGAATGTAAGGTTAAAGAATTCATGAAAGTTTATATTTCAAAGAAGGATGATTTATATCAAGCTTGAAGCATGGATTCAAAAATGGATTTAAAGATAAAGCTTGAAGATCATGAGAGCATGAGGATTAAAGAGAACTTGATGAAAACTCAAAGAAAGATGAAGCAAGCATAAAAACCTTAAGGAATTCAATGATTGAAAATTTGAAAGAGTCTAGGAAATTTCATGTAAGTACTTCAAATAATTCCAATATGGATACAAGAAGCTCTTAGGTTAATGTCTTCGACCTAGATACCTTTGAACATACTTGGAAAATATTTTTATAAGGTCAAAAACTATTTCAAAAAGGTTAGAATCATTTTTGGAATGAAAAGCACCAAAAAGAGGATTTTCAAAATGCTGTTAATTTTTCTACATCTGTATTGAGGTGTATTTTTCTCTATAAAAAACTCTTTATTTTAAAAAGTGTTCAACATGAAGGTTGTAGTATTTTCTCTTATCTTTCATTTGGCACCAAGATCATCAAATTTGGAGTTATACATAAAAAATTTATGACCAAAAAACAGAATGGTGGTTGAAGCTGACAGCAACATGTGTGCATGCCAGGCGACTGCCTGGACATGCTAAGCGCCTAGGTGGCTATGCCAGGCAACTGGCTTAGTTCTGGCAGGCGACTACCAGGCTACTGCTCCTGCTATTCCTTTAAAAATAACATGGCAGGCGACTGGTGGATTGGGGTAGGCGACTACCACGCGACTGTTTTGATTTTTCTCATAAAGGTCAAATTTTTAAATGGGATTGTTTGTGGCTCAAAATTTATGGAAACTTGGATGATATTTCAAAACACTTGGGGACCAAGTAACTTACCTTTTAAAGCCTATAAATAAGCCTAAAAGATTATTGAATCATATACTAAGAATTAAAATTCAGCAAAAATTCAACATCTCTCTCAAATTGCTCTCAAACTCTCAAGTCTCTCTCTTGCTCTCAAGCTCACATATTGTGCACGAATTCAACTGAGTTTTTGTTGACCTTCTTCCACCAATATTGTGCTACAAATTCTCAATCTTTCAATCATTGAAAGAATTAATCGGTGATATACTTCATTGAGCTTCAAGTTAAATTCCATATTGTTATTTACTTTAAAGTATATTAGTTTCTAAATTGTTGTACTAATCAGCTCTTTGTGTGAGCAAGTTCTTGTACACAAATATTTGATTTGTATCTTGTAGATTGACAATTCCAAGGGTTGTTTGGATTGTTGGCTAAGTAAGGGGATGTTGCTTAGAGAGACGGGCTCTAGCCTATGTAAGGAGTGATCGGACGAGGGGATATCGTTTGGAGAAGGTGGGCTCTAGCCTTGATCAAGGAGTGTTGTAAAGGTTTGTTCTACCCATCAACGGAACAGGTTTATTGAATCCTTTGGTCTTTTTTCCAAAGGCGACGACGTAGGCTGTGTTGAAGCCGAATCTCGTAAAAATCCCTGTCTCACTCTCTCTTTCCTTATTCTTTATTTTCAGTTCATATACAATTGCGTGGATGTTTTAAATATCTAAATTCTACATACTACGTATATTTGGAAATCAAGTAAACTTAAAGTCCAATTTTGATTTGGGTTGCGGAAACCGAAAGGGAGTACGTTGGTTACACCATATCTTGCGAAAACCATACGGGAGTACGTTAGTTGGTTAACATCCTAAAGATAAATTTACCAAGAGTTTATTTGAGTTCTAAATATTTGGAAAGAGTGTTTGAATTCATCTATACAGGGCTTTACATCAACAAGCATAAATTTGTATTCACTACAGGGCTTGGTTCAAATTTGGCTAATATCAATAAACAACCATTTTGAGTTTTTATATTACATAAGTGCTGTGTATTGGCTTGGTTATTTGCTTTCTAATTATAGTTGATTGGTTTGGTTGAATGATTTGATGTTTGTATGGTTAAGGATTAAATAAAGAAACTAAGTTCTTGAGTGCTTAAAAAATTAAACAAACAAGTCACGATTTGGTTAAAAGAAATAAAATAAGTTTACGAATTTTAAAAAGGAATTAAAAGATATTTTTAAAAGCCAATTCACCCCCCCCCCCTTTTGGGAAGCTATTCCTAATTTCAGTTAGCATGTTGTCACCAAAGTGATCTTACTAAGAAAAGTTATACACATTGAATTGAAAATTTGATTTTGCAAAAATTATTATAGAATGTTTATTTGATTATTATGGTTGACCCAAAGGTGCACCAACTTTCAAGTAATCATTGAATTAGTCAAGATAATTGAAAGAATGGTAGTGAGATTGGGATGGATGCCTAAAGGTGACAAACCAATCGAACTTTAAAAGATTATCAATTATGTCTGGGTGAATGAAAATCACCATTAAAAGTAAATGTTAGTATATTGCATAAGTTGATCCAAAAATTAAACGCAATATTACCAATGAAAGTTTTTTTTTTTTTTTACTAAAGAGCATTTTATGATCATTTTATTGCAGTGTCTATTTCTGTTTCATTACATTCGCTAGCTTTTTCTATTCCGATCTTTAATGGAACAAATTTCTCTAACTGGAATGAATATATTCAGTTTCACCTTGGTATTCTGGATCTGGACTTAACTCTGCAAATACATAAACCGGCTGCTATTACTAAAATAAGCAACTCGGAGTAGTAACCTTTGTATAGGTCATGGGGAAGGTCGAACAGATTAAGTATTATGTTCATGTGGACGTGTATAGCAAACAATATTAAATCAATACTTCCTCAACTAGAAAATGTAAAGTAACACCTTTAGGTTGTGGAAGATCGGTTCCGTTCAATAGACAAGTCCCTTGTAAGGAGATTAATGACTGAACTCACTGTTGGCCTAACTGAGTTTTTCAATCTTGTTTTGATAATAACAAAATGAAGGATGGTTTAACATGTGTTGTTGAGTGATGTTATTTTAGGACAAAGTCTAAAGACACTCACAATTAACCATGAAAGTAAGCTGGAGAACAATGTCAATCAAGTGAAAGCTTCTCAATATATTGAAGCAGTGAACGATAAATGAAGAAATTAAAGGTCAAGCAGATCTTGAAGTCAAAAGTAAACCTTAAGAGGCTGTAAGACTTAGTGATTAAGGAGATCATGCTTAAAAGGATATTTGTAAGTACTTCAAGTAATTACTATTTAGATATGTGAAACTCCTTAAGATACAAAAATTTAGAGACCAACACTTAAAAAAAAAAAACTCGTAAAAATATTTTTGAAAAATTATAATTAAGTTTTTCAAGTAAACTAGATTTTAAAGAAATCAGAAATAGAAAATATTTGAAAAGAGAAGACTGCCCAACCGACTGACAAGTACAAAAATTGACCAAGTCAAGTGAGTGAGCTAATTGACTTCATGGAAAATTTTTGAATTTAAAACTTGCGGGAAGATTATCAAAATTAATTCTATAATTGAATATTTTTTGAAAAATTTACCTAAATGGAAGATTTTCAAAATTAATTCTATAATTTAATACTTTTTGAAAAATTACATAAATGCTTCATGTTAAATGAGGAAACTTTTCCTTAAAAAGGTCTATAAATACCTTACTTGCTAAATGAAGAATATATTCAAGCAATACATGATTTCTATGCTAAAACTCTCCTAAAGCTCATTCTTGATCACACCTTTGCTGGGGGAAAACTCTACGAAATTGCTGGATTAAAAAAGGGTTCTAACTCTAAGTTACATCTAAAATTCTTATATCAATAAGAAAGAAACTTTGGTGACTTCTAAACCTTGAGCTTCATATTTTCTATTTAGTTTTGGTTTTGAAGTACGATTTGAGATTTAACTTGTACAACTTGCTTTGTATTTGAGAGTGTTTCTATACGTAGATATCCATTCCTTTCTACTTGATCTTTGACGATTCAAGGTATTGTTGGATCAAGTATAGGTTGTTGCTTGGAGAGGTTTCTCTTCTTGAAAAAGAGGTTGGTTATTGTAAAGATTTTTATTCCACCCAGAAGGAACAAGGTATAGTGAAATCCTTAGGTGGTTGATCTAAGGCGAGGACGTAGGCTAGGGTAAGTCGAACCTCGTAAAAACATCGGTGTCACTCTCTTTCCCTTACTCTTTTTAAATTTTAGCAAAAGTATAAACTGCATGAATGTTATAATTCTTTCAATTATAAAAACAGTGCATATTAGAAATTAAATAAACCAAAGCCTAATTTGTTCTTAGGCTTGCAGAAACCGAAAGGGAGTATGTTGGTTAATCAATTTTTTTTCGGAAACCATAAGGGAGTACGTTGATTGATTAACAACCTAAAACCTATTAGCTAAAGGTTTATTTAAATTATGATCTTGAAAAGGTGTTTGGATGTTATTTTAATCTTCAGTTCAAAAGCCAAGTACAGGACTTGCACATTCATAAACAAGGTTGTTGAATATTGCAAAACTAATATTAATTATTTGTATGGTGTTTGTTTGACTTGAATTATTATTAAATTTGTTGTCATGGTTGCGGATTGAATAGTTCAAATAAGTGTTTGTGTAGACTGCCTAATCAACAAGAATTTTAAGAAGTTTTTAAAAGATTGTAAAAAATCAAGAACTCTTAAAAAGACTCTAAAGAATTTTTTAAATAACCCAATTCACCCCCCCCCCTTTTGGGACTGCACCTTAGGTTTCACTTACTACAATGAAGTTTGATGGTAGTTTAGGAATGAACAAACATGTCCTTAATATGACTAATCTAGCTACTAGACTTAAAACTTTTGGAATGAGTGTTGATGAAAGCTTCCTTCTTCAATTTATTCTAAATTCTCTGCCTCCTCAGTATAGGTGTTGACTTTGGTGCAATCCCAAGAGGGGGGTGAATTGGAGATTTAAAAAAATTCTTCCCTAGGTTCAACTAATCCAACAACAGTATTACACAACCTAGGGTCTTTTTAAAAAGGACTCAATTCCCTAAGCAAGTATGTATGCAAATATTTAAAGCAATTAAAACATTCGCAGCAGCTTGAGTACTAGCATACATGTACAGAATTGAAAGTGCACAAATTAAACAGAGAGCCAACACAAAATATGTTATTGGGGTTCGGCCAATACTGCCTACGTCCCCGCCTTGGCTCAAAAGCACAAGGATTCCACTACGGCTCGCTTAATGGGTGGAGCGGCACCTAATACAACCAAATCAAATTAACACAGGGCTAACCTCAACCTTTACAACCTAATCCTTACGAACTAGATCAACACTTGTTCAAGGAACGCTTGGAATACAACAGATAATAATAATTTTTGCGTACAATTCAAATGCTTTTACACAAGCAGATATGTACTACAATTCAGCACAGAAAACAATGTACTCACATATGATAGAGAATTAATGGTCAAGTGAGATTTGTTCAGAACAATGTATCTACTCACAACAAGATATGTATCAAAGTATACGTGTGAGTGAGTAAGGTGCTGACTTTGGCGTTTTCCCAAGAGGGGGGTGAATTAGGTATTAAAAAATTTTCCTGAGTTTAGGTTATCTAGAAACATTATTACTCAACCTAGGGTCTATCTATGCAATTATAAACCCAATCATTCACAATAGTAAAACACAAATATTCATGTGCTGGAATTTAAAATGTAGAATTAAAAGTACGCACAAGAAATGTTATCGGGGTTCGGCCAATACTGCCTATGTCCCCACCTTGGCTAACAAGCACAAGGATTACCACTATAAGCTCACTTAATGGGTGGAGCGACACCTAAACAAGCAGGTCAATTTGCATAGGGCTGACTAAACTTTTACATACAATCCTTACCGGGCTAGATCACTACCCCTCAGGCCACGCCTGGAATACAATAGTATTTTCACAACACAACAGGGTACAGTGATTATGCTTTTTAATCAAACAGATATGTACCAAATGTAATCAATCAACCACACATCAACAGTATAGGTAATGTAAGCTCAGTGATGTAATTTTGTACAAGCAAACACTCAACAAAGTATGATCACAAGTAAGCTCAAGAGTGTATAAAAAGCTATTTCTTTGAAACAAGATATTCAAATCTCAATAATAAATCAGGGTTTTGAAGATGTCAATCAAATATTCAAATCAACTCAAAAATATTTTCTTCAATGAAATAGGCACAAAAGTTGTTTCAAAATATTATAGCTCATAAAAAATATTTGCACACCAAAAATATAACTATAGGAATCTTACAATGATAATGCAAAGATCCTCAAGCTACTGAGTTTATCCCAACACAAGATTTATTAAACTTAAATCTGTGGGAATAACTTTGCTTAACTCTCCAAAATAAATCAATCAATCAAGTGAGAGTAATGGGAGTATTAAGCAATCTATACTAAGCAATAGCACAACAAGAAGCTCTCACAATGCTAAGTTTGATCAAAGGAATAAAGGTATGAGAGTATTTGGAAGTATTATAGGAAAAATAGGATTTTGAGATTGAGAGAATTTCTTGCTAATGATTTTTGCTAATCTAATGCTAATCCACACAAATGAATTCTTATATATAGAAGTAGGGCAAATTATGAACGTTTAGGACATGTATGGTATTATTAGAATTGTTTAAAAACAATTTAGAAAATTTATCAATCACATGCAAGATCATATGGCAATATAGATGACTGAGGCGAAACCAAATTTTTCAACATAAGATTTTCAATAAAATTAATTCATTTTATTACACGCCACAGCAAGTTTGGATAAGATCTAAGCTAAACGGGTTGGTGAGCATAATGAGATAGAAACTTTTGTTAGCTTTGGTGTAATCCCAAAAGGGGAGTGAATTGGGTATTTAAAAATTATTGCCTAGGTCAATCGGTTTAATAGTAATATTACACAACCTAGGGTTAATCTATGCGATCAATAAATAAACATACACGTGCAATAAAAGTAAAGTGTGAAAAAGTAAACAATACATGCAATATGTCATCGAGGTTCGAACAAATTGCCTACATCTCCGCCTTGGCCACACCAGCACAAGGATTCCACTACTGCTCACTTAATGGGTGGAGCGGCACCGATTACAATTAGGTCAATTCAAGGGGCTAACCTCAACTAACATGCCTTACCTAGATGATGCACCTAACTTTCCTAACCGGGTCTAAGCTAGTCTGTGACTATTCAACAGGGCTAGTTTCCCTCTTCAGGCCCACGCCTGGAATACAACAAATGATGTGAAATTTTTGTACATGGAAATACACTTCTTCATAAGCAGATATGTACACCAGGCTAGCTCAAGCAATATTGCAAGCACGAATGATATGTAAATATGCTTAGTACTCTAATGTGTGCTAAACACTCAAATAAGTATAGATTATCATTCTAAATTTAGAGTGTATATCAAAGTAAGATTTGAAACACGGTATGTGAATATCACTAAATCATATCAAGGTTTCAAATATGCTAGTTAGTTGATTCAAACAAACTCAACAAGATATTCTCAATGTACTAAGCATAAGGAATGTTTGAATACAAGTTTTGAAAATGATGTTGCACACAAAAAATATAGGCTTAGGTGTCTTGCAATAACAATGCAAGAACCACAACCTTCCAAGTCTTCCTAGACAAGATTTATCAAGTTAAATCAGTGGAAGAACTTGATGCTTCTACTCTTAATAAAATCAAACAATCTGTAGACAACCTATTTTTGCCCTAACCAAATAGATCAAAGGAGTCCCTTCTCATTATATTATTATTATTATTACCTTATTTTTATTATTATTATTTTCTTATAATTATTTGTATTATTTATTATTGTTCATTACTAGTATTATAATTAGTGTTACCTTACTATTATTTTGGGTATATTTTTTTTATTTTTATTTATTTATTTATTTATTTATTTATTATTATTATTATTATTATTATTATTATTATTATTATTATTATTTTCCTATATTATTAGTACTTTACTATTATTTTGCTAGTATTTCTATCATTACTATTATTATTTTTCATTTTTATTATTATTACTAGTACTTTGATTATCTTTATTTTATTTTTACTTTACTATAATTATTTTTATTTTTCATTTTGTTTTATTGTTTTTGATATGTTATTATTATTATTATTATTATTATTATTAGCATTAGTATCTTATTTTGGCTATTATTATTTTTAGTATTATTACTTTATTTTTATTAATATTAATACTATTATTATTTTACCAATAGTATCTTAGTTTTTATTTTTACTATAATTATTTATTATTATTATTACCTTGTTGATACTTATATGATAATTATTATTATTATTATTTCCATTTTCATTATTACCATAAGAATAAAAGTAAAAAAAAAAAATGAAAAATGAAAAAGAAAATCAAAAAAGGAAAGTTTTCATTAGGGTTTTGGGGGAGATGCCTATTTAAAGGCACGTTCACAGAACCAATGGAGGGCAGCGCACGCACAGCCACAGGCACAGCGCACAGCCGGGGAGAAAAACACAAAAAAAAAAAAAAAAACCTAAGCTTTATCCTTCTTTCTCCATCTACCCAGTCGCCACTCGCCGGCCCTAGCTCCCTCTCTCACTCCCTCATCCTCACGTTCCACCAATCCTCCGACAGCAGCTCTCCTCTCTGCAGCCACCATCTCCACCGGCAGCACCACTCCACGGGTACACGGAGCCAGCAGCGCACAGCAAGAAAAGAAAAAAAATAAAAAAAACTGCTGCACAAGCTCCGACCAGCTGCCCCCAGACCCGAGCACCACCCTGCAGCCTCTGCAACTCCCTCCGGCGACCACCAAGTACCGTACCCCTGCTTTGCTGCCGAGAACATCCCCTGCTCTCGGCCATCATCTCCGATGGCTCCTCACAGCAACCGCAGCGCCTCTTCCCCGGGCCGTCTGCTCCACCAGCAGATCCTCAGCACCGACCCCCTCTGTAAACTCCTCTTGCATGCGGACACACACACACGTGCACGTGTATTTCTTTTATGTTTCTTTTCATGTTTTTTATTTGTTTTAATATTCAAAGTTTAAGACATTAGTATATTAATATATTATTTATTGTGGTATTTAGTTAATATTCATATCTAGGCCTTTTTATTGTATATATACGTTAAAATTGTAATATTGTGTTTACGGTTTCATTTTATTGCAGTGATATTTTTTTTTTTGTTTTTTTTTGTTTTTTTTTTTGTCATGTGTGTATACTAATCTAATATTGGTTATGGTATGTATGTGTGTATATCAATATAATACTTGTTGTAGCTTTTAGTTAATATTTGCATATAGGCTATGTGTATATATGTATATTAATACATTATTTGCTGTAATATTTAGTTAATGTTTATATCTAGGCTATGTATGTGTGTATGTTGATATAATATTTGTTGTAGTATTTAGTTAATATTATTATTATTATTTTTTTTTTTGCTAGTTTTGGTTTGTCCTAATATCTAATGTCTTGATTTTTGTTTTTTTCTTTGCGTATGCAGGTATATAGGTTTTTATGATTTTTATAGTCATTTTAATTTTTGGTACTCAGGGTATGTTTTGATTGTATTATTCATATAAGTTAATTTTCTTGAGTGTAGAAATTTTTATAGTTGGAATTTGTTTGGACATTTAAAATTTAATTTCGTTTTATTCGTTCAGTAGTCCATATTATTATTGCATGTTTAATACGTAGTTAGAATAGGTATCGTAGTTATTTACTTAAAGTGTCTTTAATATTCATATGTTTAGGGCTATTTAGGGTTTTCATCATTAATGTACATCTAGTTTTAATTATTTAGGGTTTTCTTTATTATATATGTTATGTATACTCATATTAATATTTTAGGATAGTTAGTATTAGTATTCTAATATTTCATCATGTTTACATATAAAGGTATCAATCATTATGGCAAGTTTAGAGTTTTGGTATACGTTTTGCTACTATATTTAGTATGATATTGTATGGAATATTATGGTATAATTATTATTTAGTTTCACTTATTAAGGCATTTTTTTTTTATAGATGGTGTTACCTTGTATAGTATCTTGAGTATTTTAATATATATATATATACATATGGTATTTTATTGCCTATTTTGAAAGTTGTAATATTTGAATATGCTTATTATCATCACTATTTTTATATGCATTGTGATAATTTAATATTTTAACTTATTATCTTATCAATATATAGTAAAACCTCCCATACTAGTATTTTCCTATAAAAATTTTATATACAATTTCAAAATTTGGGAGTGTATTTTCTTAGATATTTTATTAATTTTTAATCCCTATGATTTTATTGCGGGGGTATGAGCCTTTAGGCATCACGTACCCCAAGCTCTGAGGGAATACATATGTATATATTATCTTCATTTATTTATTATTTTATTTATTTATTTATTTTTCACATGTATTTATAAATTCATAAAAAGGAATAATTTAAAGACTTATTAGATTAGCTTAGGGATAATTTCAAATTAATTAGGTACCGTTCGTAAGAACGGGCGCGTAGGGGGTGCTCGTACCTTCCTCTCGCGTAACCGAACTCCCGACCCCAATTCTGGTAATGTAGACCGATTCTACCCCTAACGGGGTAGTAATCATGTGTTCTAACCGCACTAAAGGTTAGTGGCGACTCCGATATCCATGTTTTTCTATGAAAATATTAAAATGATTTCTAATTTCGCCGCCTGGGGCACACGCGCGCCCGGGACGCCGCGACACAATCAATATAATCTAATGAGAGTATGAACAAATTTGAATGGTACACAAGCACACTAAATATACTCACAACACTTGAATGATCAAGGAAAATGAAGTTTTGAAGTGTATGGGAGTAGTATAGGTTATAAAATGATTTTTTAATTTGAGAGAATTTTGGCCTTAATGATCTTGCTAATCACATCTTAATTTTGCAAATGAGCTTGTATATATAGGCATAGGCAAAATTATGACTGTTGGGGACACCGAGGGTATTATTAGTATTGTTTTAAAGCGTTTTAGCACAATTAATCATGTTTAAAAAATTAACTACGGCAAAAAAAATTTCAACTCGAGAGCACCGGTCGACCGGACTTGAGGTTCAGTTGACCAGGTGACAAAGTTTAGTTGATTGGGAGAAAATGAACTGAGTTGTTAGTCGACCGTCTCAAAAGATTTGAAAGTGATTTTCCAATTTAGAGCAGTTCAGTTGACTAGGACACTTTGAACTATGAAGTTCGGCCGACCAGTACGTTAGGGCATCTCCGAGTACCTTCGGTTGACCAAGGTGTTGAAGTACTTTCTTGGTTGGTCAATCGAAAGGTCAAAGTGTTGACCAGCGGAAGTTCGGTTGACCAACATAATTGAAATGGTCTGGTTCGGTCAACTAAGCCATGGTCAAACTGCTGACCGCTGATCGATTCAGTCAACCGAGTGATTTAAATTGTGAAAGTTCGGTCGACCAAACATGCATTTTTAATGCATTTCAGTTCTAATCCCTTTGTATATTAATCCTATTCATATAATGATTAATGTTTAAGACTATAAGACATACTTTTATAAATTATAGGAAGTCCTAAGGTCAGTCTAGGTCTTCTTTAGGATACCAAAAAAATCCAACATCGGTCGACCTTGATCCCTAAGGTCTTTCTATGGTTTGTGTAGGTAGGGTCGATTTGAGCATACCTACCAATCGACCCTACCTACCTATCATGCATGATGCAAATTAGTACAAGTTATAGGAGTGTACAGTCCATAATAATATTACATCCCAGAATGAAGAAAGTGAAAAAGAATTACAAATACAATACAGAACTTCTTCATTCATTGGCATGAACACCACATGCCATTATGATATGTCTTTTAGTTCGAGTACACGTGCAAGATGAACATGCATGCAAACCTTAGTACAACCATCAGTACTAAGAGTATTTGTCATGATCAAAACTGGGTGTGACCTGTCAGGTCAACAACTTTTCAATTTAGATGCTCCCTCTTTCAATTTGAATGATAGCTTAAATGCTTCTAAGTGCTTATACATATAAAGAATTACTTTAATTTAAAAGGCCAAGTAGTATAAGCAATTAATTAAAATCTTTTAACATAACCATATTGGATATTATTTAATTATGCATCAAAGAGAAATATATATATTAAGGCATTGCAAAAATTCTCATAACCTAAAACAATCCATATCAATTCATAGAACTTTACGAGTTGGATATGATGTTCAGGGTTTTCTGAAGAGCCTCTACATTCAAAAATGTGAATTGATGCATATGAATTTTTTATGCTCTTTCTATAGGGATGAAGCTTAGCTCCCCTAAACATTTTTTATGATTATTCAATGATGAAATTTAATTATCTATTTGAGTTTTCACTCATCATTTCAAAAAAATTTTAACATATATACTATCATAATCATCTTTGTACAAGGTTTTACTTTGGAAAAATTCCTGTCGAAATTTTAGCAGCATGTCGTCTGTAAATTGGACATTTTCCTATAAAACCTGTACTTGATAGGTTCAAATAAGAAATATATGATTCAGTTCAAGGCACACGAGAACCTATATCCACTATCAGCATGCAATACACATCAACTGCATCTGCCATGCAGGAGGCTTTCTAGACTAAGCATGCAATCAGGTAGCAATCATCAACTTATAAATAATAATCTATCCAACAAAGAATATAAACACTAAAAAGTAGTGGATGGATTTGAGTTCAGTGCAGTTCTTATGAAGACATAGACATAAATGTTATAAGATGATGAGAGCATTTAAATTTATATAGACATAAGTAAATGCTCCCCCTCAATTATGCACTAAACCATTTTATGTCCTTTTCTTATTTTAAAAAATCTTTTTCCGAGAGATTTAAGATTCTAAATGATTAAAACTTGGCTCTAGATGCATAGGCTTTAAAGGACCAAAAAGTCACAATCAATATTCTTTCAATGAATAAAGCCTATAATTGCCTCTTTTCTTATGATCTTCAAAATGTGAAAGGCACAAGTTCAAATGGCATTAAACTTTAAGGTTTGTGCATAGGTTTCTTTTGGAATAAGAATTTTCTTCAAATTTGAAACCTAATGCAATTAATTTAGCCATTTAACTCATCTCAAAGGATATGAAGCTCTAAAGGTTTTGACTTAGATTTTGAGAGCTTGTAAACGGAGTTTGAATAAATACTCTTTGAAAATTAAATTACTAATGGATACAAAAGAGTATTTAGGATAGGCAAGACATTTTTTAGGATAAGAAGTCTAAAGACATTGTCCTAACTATTTTGGCAAAGAGCACTAAAGATTATATGAATTTTGACTATAGCTCTTTGGTGATTGGAAAGTATCCTTTAAGTATGATCATAATTTTGGAGCAAGGATACGAACCAATGAGAGGATGGATATTTACCTAATGTGATTGTGGTATGGTAAAGATTTCCTATGAAGGAGATAGGTGAACTAAGATTAGAGGATTTTTATATTTTAAGCTCAAAGGGAATATTTTCATTTAGTTGATTCCTTTAGTAGATGCCTCTAATTTTGATTACGAGCAAGATGTCTTTTTAATTAGCATTAGTAGATATGGAATTTATTATCATTGGTGCTTATACCTGTAGTGATGACCAGATTTTGATTTATGAGATTAGGGTTAAAGGTATGTATACTTGGATGGATCCCTAAAGCTCATTTTTGTGCAATGGACAACAGTTACTTAACTTAAGATGTTATATCTTCAAGCATGAGTTAAGCATTTCGAATTAATTACCAAGCAAACATGCCTTGTCCATTTGGAAGTGGATTTTACTTTAACATACTTTGACCAATATTTTCATATTTTACCCAATCATTATAATGTATATGCATTAGGTTCAAATTGGATAAATTTCTTGAATTTTTACATTGGTATGATTTCTATAAAGTTCTTAGTATACAAATAGTGTATAGTGAAGGCATATACTAAATTTTGAAATTTTAAGCACATATTACTCCCTAGGCCATATAGTCATCACAAATCCTAAATCTAGGAACTAAGGATGGATTAAATGATTATATGATTCCAATTGAAATCCATTTTTCCTTAAGTCCTATGAGGCTTGCTTTTCTGATCACCCATATCATTTCTTTGTTTAGGCCTCGGGCACTTCTAAATAGACAATTAAATCGACTATGCCCTTTGCTTTTACAATGTAAGCAAGTTTTGTAAATACACGAAAGATTATACTTACAACTTTTATGATTACTTGTTGAGGCATGAGAGTGGGTGTAATGACCCGAATAAAAATAATGTAATTTAAATAAAGAGGAAGGGAAATGAAAATAGTAACAGAAGGAAGCAGTCAACAACATTGTACTTGGAAGGAATAATCGAGGGAAATTATCAAGGCCTCGTCGACGAAGACAAGATTCATCGACAAGAAGATACCGAGAGAGGGTTTTGGGGAAATCTGAAATTGGTCGACAAAGGTGCAGGTTCGTCAACGAACTTTCTATAGGACTCATCGACGAGGTGATGTGTCTCGTCGACGAATCCAGTCCTATAAATATCAAAAACCCGGATTTAAACATCAAAATTAAGAAATATCTCACTCTCTCTCTTCCCCTTCGGTTTCTCTCTTCTCTCTCTTCGATTTCGGCTCCATCGCTCGCCGAATCGAAGATCTGAGACCACCATAACACTCTTAGAGAAGTTCTCTACATATCTGCCGGAGCAGATCGTCAATGGAACTCCTTTGAAAATCATCCCTGAGTTGAGGTAAGACTTTTTATTCTGAATTTGGTCCTACTGTAGTTATAGGAAATGATATTCGCATGAAAATACTAAAGTTTAGTACTGGGAGTTTTCATTTTCAGGATATTGATTAGGAAATGCTATGGGTGTGAGACCAGAATTTATAGAGGCTTTTCTCAGTAGTCAAGTAAGGGAATAAACTAAAGGAGTTATTTTCCCTGCAAATTAATATTATGTATAAGTAAACTTATTTTCAAGAAAGCATATATTATATTTGTATATTACAAAGGAAATGCACGTTTGGGAAAATACTGCTATTATGTTGAAATGTATATGTATATATATGTATGAGATGCCAGAAATTATGATTTTTTTTAGAATACAATGTATGGCTCTATACAGCAAATGTGTGGTGAATATTACTTTACATGAAATGTATTACAATATGACTTTGTTACGGATGAAGCATGTTTTCAGGAATATGAAATGTTACAATACAAATGATGTTGAAAATACATGATAATTGATTTATTTTCAGAATGGTATATATATATATATATATGAAATGATTTCGGCGCGAGGCCATATTTATGAAATGATTTTGGCGTAAGGCAGTATTTATGAAATGTTCGGCGCGAGGCCATATTTATGAAATGATTTTCAGCATGAGGCCGTATTTATGAAATGATGAAAAATGCTATAATATCATGTATTATATTTTATCAGAACTCGGATGTTAGTTTAGTTAAGTTCAGGAGCACGGTACCGTAACTTATAGATCATATATTTATGATCAGATTAGTGCTAACCACCCCACGTTTATAATCAGATTAGTGCTAACCACCCCATGAGGGGGTGGGAGATGGATAATCGATGTGACTTTCAATGTAGAGTGTGGACGTTCACCTAGCAGTCTGGACCAAGGTGTGGCGAGCACATCGTACTTATAGACATTTTTGACTCTACAGTGGTCGGCCAGCCATTGTCAGGTCCCGCCTTCGGGCTGCACAACCCATTATAGGGGATAATACATGACATTAGCTAACTATACGTCCTAGGTGTATTTTTAGTATTATTAGCTATAATAGACATTTCATGATCAGTATGAATTATTAGAAAATATGAAAGTATATGATTATTCCACCATGTTATAATGTATGTTTTTAGATATATAAAACGTACTGAGTATGTATAACTACAATAAATATTCATGTTGCCACACAGCTACATTTAGTTTATTTTCCTTTATTGAGAAGTATTTCACCCCCGAACATTAAATGATTTTCAGGAAACCCAGAGAGACCGGCGGGTTGGGGCTGCCGTTGAGTGAGTTGAGCTTCCCTACTAGAAGGATAAGCATTGATCTAGGATCAACGGATTTTTGTTGTATGATCCTAGGATTATTTTGATGTTTTGGAGGTTGCATATAAATACAGTATTTTGGTGATGTAGTAAACTCTAGTATTATGTATATTATGGTTTTGAAAATGTGATTTATATTTATTGCTACATAGGTTTCCGCTATGAATGATAGGTGTCCCCGTTACCCGCGAGTTCAGGTTGACCATTTTATTTATTATGTTTCATTTTTATATAAAGATTTTGAGGTCGTTATAGTTTGGTATCAAAGCCTAGGATACTAGGTTCTTGTAGACTTTAGAGTGCAGCAGTAATAATACCAGAGTATAGGATAAGGGAATTTGAGGTCTGGTTTTCTAGTCTAGATGCAAGACTTCTGTGGTGGTTTGTGTGATTTTCCTGGGGTGATGATTTCAGGAAGTTCATGGTAAACTATCATCGGGTTGGGTATCTAGGTTGCAGGATTGAACCTTGAATTAAAATCTAGAGAGATGAATTAATTAGGAGAATATATTATATGAGTTGGATGATATGTATAAAGAAGGGGGTTTTGAGTTAAGTTATTTGCTTTTCAGGATGGAACCTAGTGGCAGTAATGCCTACACTAGTGGAAATGAGGGTGCTAGATCGTCAGGCTCTGTAGGCAGTGATTCAGATGCAGTCTTACGTAGCGTGGCACAGCAGGTTATGATCGAAATTGCCAGGAGTTCAAGGGAACAGGGTGGTCTACCAACAGGCTACGGTAGCTTGATCGAGAAATTCACAAAGATGAATCCTCCGGTTTTCTCAGAAGGAACAAATCCTACAATCGCTAAAAACTGGGTGTAGGAGATAGAGAAAATATTTGCAGTGCTGCAGTGTTAAGAGGAGCAGAGGATGCTGTTTGCCACCTACAGACTGACTGGGGAGGCTAAGAGATGGTGGTCGGCAGTGAGACTTTTAGAGCAACAAAGGACAGTACCTATGGAGATGACATTGGAGCGGTTTAAGGAGACATTCTTTGACAAGTATTTTCCAGCCTCGTCCAGGGAAGCAAAGATTGAGGAGTTCCTAAATCTAAAGCAAGGACAGCAGACTGTATAGCAGTACACGGTGAGGTTCATCAAATTATCTCGCTTCTCCCGTACATTATACCAGATGAAGCAAAGAAGGTATGACAATTTGAGAGAGGCTTGAGGAGAGAAATTTATAAGCAGGTGTCGATACTGAAGTTGCAGGATTTTGCTGAGCCAGTGGATAGAGCCACTATAGTGGAGATTGGGGAGTGGTTGGAGGCTGAGGAGTAGAGGCAAAATAAAAAGTCCGCACCTTCCGATTCCCAACAGGGAGTCAACCATGGTTCGTGGAAGAGAGGTGGCTATTATAGAGACCGGAGATAGGAGACTGGGAATTGTGGTTTCCAGGGTGCGCCGCCATCTCCAGCTTGCCCATCTTGTGGGAAGAGACACCTGGGGGAGTGTCGTGCCAAGCGAGGTGTCTGCTACAAGTGCGAGGAGCCAAGACATATGATGAGGGAGTGTCCGAAACAGATTGGTGCTGCTTCTACTCCTGGACCTACTCGAGGAGGCTACCAGGTGCCACGTGGAGGCCAGCAAAGGAATATGGCCCCAGCCAGGGTTTTCTCTTTGATGCTGAGCGATGCTGAGGTGGTTAGCAACGTGGTGATAGGTATAGTTAATATGTTTTCATTTAAAGTTATTGCACTTTTTGATTATGGTGCCACACACTCGTTTGTGTCCTTGGGGTGTGTTAAATTGTGTGGGGTTGAAACACAATCATTAGATGTTGGGTTATTAGTGGCTACACCGACCAGGTTAGCGGTGAGATGTAGTAAGGTACTCTGTGGTTGTCTAGTTGATGTTTAGGGGAAGATTCTATCTGCTGAGTTGGTGGTGCTGGATATGAACAGGTTTGATATTATCTTTGGCATGGATTGGCTAGCAGTTAATTCTACTATTATAGACTGTCGTCTAAGGGAAGTGATATTCAGACCTCTAGGGAAACCAGAATTCAAATTTACAGGGTCACACGTGCAATCTTTACCTCAGATGGTCTCAGCTGTTCAGGCAAGGAGACTGCTCCAGAGTGGCTATCAGGGATTTGTGGCTTTTGTGAAGGAATGGTCAGGAAATGAATTGAAGCTTATCAATACACCTGTGGTGAAAGAATTTATAGATGTGTTCCTAGATGAATTTCTAGGTTTTCCGCTTGATCATGAGGTAGATTTCCCTATTGATCTACTTCCAGGTACAACGTCGATCTCTAAAGCACCGTACTGAATGGCGCCAGCAGAGTAGGTAGAACTGAAAGATCAGTTGCAGAATTTTCTTGATAAGGGCTTTATACGACCTAGTGTATCTCCGTGGGGAGCTCTAGTACTATTCGTGAAAAAGAAGGATTGGTCTATGAGGATGTGCATAGATTACAGGGAGATTAATAAAGTGACCATCAAAAACAAGTATCCTTTACCCCGTATCGATGATTTTTTTGACCAACTCTAGGGTACACGGGTGTATTCCAAGATCGATCTTAGGTTAGGCTACCATCAGGAAAGGTGAGAGCAGAAGATGTATCAAAGACAGCCTTCAGGACTAGATATGGGCATTATAAGTTCCTTGTTATGACATTTGGTCTGACGAATGCTCCTATGATATTTATGGACTTGATGAATTGGATCTTCCATCCTTTTAGACCAGTTTGTTGTTGTTTTCATTGATAATGTACTGGTCTATTCGAGGAGCTATGAAGAGGACGAGAAACATTTGAAGCAGGTTTTACAGATGCTCAGGGAGAAGAAGTTGTATGCAAAGTTCATCAAATGCGACTTCTGGCTCGAGAAAGTTGTGTTTTTGGGGCATGTAATCTCAGGAGATGGAATTTCTATGGATCTTAACAAGATTGAGGCGGTAGTAAGTTGGGCTAGACCAAGGAACGTACAGGAGATTAGGAGTTTCTTGGGGTTAGCCGGATATTACCGTCATTTTGTCGAGGGATTCTTACCTTTATCAAGGCCTCTGACATGATTGACTAGGAAGAATGCCAAATTTGAATGGGATGACAGCTATGAATAGAGTTTTTAGGAATCAAAGCAAAGGCTAGTCACTGCGCCAATACTGATCATCCCGTCTGGGGGTGAGTGGTATACTATCTATAGTGATGTGTCCTTGAAGGGATTTGGTTGTGTATTGATGCAGCATGGTAAGGTGGTGGTATATGCGTCCAGACAGTTGAAAGTCTATGAAAAGAACTACTCTACCCATGATCTTGAGTTGGCTACAGTGGTACACGCATTGAAAATTGGGAGGCATTATCTGTACGGTGAGCAATGCTAAATTTTCTCTGACCACAAGAGCTTAAAGTATTTCTTCACCTAGAATGAATTGAATATGAGACAAAGAAGGTGGTTATAGTTAATTAAAGATTTTGATTATATTATCAGTTACCACCCAGGGAAAGCAAATGTGGTAGCTGATGCACTGAGCAGGAAATCTAGGGAATCAGCGTTGAGGGCTATGGAGATCCAGCATCCGATCATAATGGATCTGGAGAGACTCAGCATCGAGTTGGTTTAGAGTGACCCACAGGTATATATCACCAGTCTGGTGGTACAACCTACACTGCAAGAAAGAATTAAAGTTGCTCAGAAAAAAGACCCAGAATTAGCAGAGGTGATGGACAAAGTGCAGGATGGTCAAGGAGAGAAATTCTACATTTCAGATGACGGAGCTTTACGGTTCCGTTCTAGATTATGTGTTCCTGCTGATGCTAACATTAAGAGGACTATTTTAAAGAAGGCTCACCGATTTTTGGCTCAAGAAAGTTATGTTTTTGGGGCATGTAATCTTAGGAGATGGAATTTCTGTGGATCCTAACAAGATTGAGGCGGTAGTAAGTTAGGCTAGACCAAGGAACGTACAAGAGATCAAGAGTTTCTTGGGGTTAGCCGGATATTACCGTCATTTTGTCGAGGGGTTCTTAGCTTTATCAGGGCCTCTGACACGATTGACTAGAAAGAATGCCAAATTTGAATGGGATGACAGCTATGAATAGAGTTTTTAGGAACTGAAGCAGAGGCTAGTCACAGCGCCAATACTGATCATCCCGTCTGGGGATGAGGGGTATACTATCTATAGTGATGCGTCCTTGAAGGGACTTGACTGTGTATTGATGCAGCATGGTAAGGTGGTGGCATATGCGTCCAAATAATTGAAAGACTATGAAAAGAACTACCCTACCCATGATCTTGAGTTGGCTGCAGTGGTACATGCATTGAAAATTTGGAGGCATTATTTGTACGGTGAGCAGTGCAAAATTTTCTCTGACCACAAGAGTTTAAAGTATTTCTTCACCCAGAATGAATTGAATATGAGACAGAGAAGGTGGTTAAAGTTAATTAAAGATTTTGATTGTACTATCAGTTACCACCCAGGAAAAGCAAATGTGGTAGCTGATGCACTGAGTAGGAAATCTGGGAAATCAGCGTTGAGGGCTATGGAGATCCAGCATCTGATCATAATGGATATGGAGAGACTCAACATCGAGTTGGTTTAGAGTGACCCACAAGTATATATCACCAGTCTAGTGGTACAGCCTACACTACAAAAAAGAATTAAAGCTGCTCATAAAAAAAGACCCAGAATTAGTAGAGGTGATGGATAGATTGCAAGATGGTTAGAGAGAGGAATTCTACATTTCATATGACGGAGCTTTACGGTTTCGTTCTAGATTATGTGTTCCTGCTGATGCTGGCATTAGGAGGACTATTTTAAAGGAGGCTCACAGACCCTTGTATATGGTTCATCCCGGTAGTATAAAAATGTATAGGGATCTGCGAGAGTTTTACTGGTGAAGTGGTATAAAAAGGGAGATTGCCGAGTATGTAGCTCAGTGCTTAACGTGCCAGTAGGTAAAAGCTGAGCATCGGAGGCCAGCGGGTCAGTTGCAACCACTATTTATCCCAGAGTGGAAGTGGGATCATATATCCATGGACTTTGTTTCAGGACTGCCCTCGACATCGCGTGGCCAGAATGCGATTTGGGTGATAATAGATTGGTTGACTAAGACCACCCATTTTCTCCCTATCAAGATCAGCTATCCCCTTAACCGATTGGCAGAGATTTACATCCAGGAGATAGTTCGTTCTCATAAGGTGCCAGTATCCATTGTGTTAGATCGAGACCCGCATTTCATGTCACGTTTCTGGGGAAGGTTGCAAGAAGCTTTAGGGTCTCAGCTATTGTTTAGTATGGCATTCCATTCTCAGTCAGACAGGCAGACTGCGAGGATGACATAGATACTAGAAGATATGCTCTGAGTATGTGTTTTAGATTTTGGGGGTAGTTGGACTCGGTTCATGCCATTGTTAGAGTTCGCATATAATAATAGTTACCAGTCCAGTATTGGCATGACACCATTTGAGGCATTGTACGATAGGAGATGTTGATCTCCTTTGTATTGGGACGAGATGGGTGAGCGGCTAGTTATAGGGCTAGAGCTAGTACAACAAGCATACGATAAAGTTCGGCTCATCAAGGATAAAATCAATGCAGCTCAGAACCGACAGAAGAGTTATGCCGACAATCGCCACAGGAATTTGGAGTTCGATATAGGTGATCATGTATTTTTGAAGATAGCTCTGTTAAAAGGAGTTATGAGGTTTGGTAGGAAGCGTAAACTTAGCCCTAGGTTTATCAGTCCATTTGAGATTTTAGAGAAAGTAGGGCCGGTGGCCTACATGCCAGCTTTGCCACCTACACTATCCAAGATGCACAACGTATTCCACATATCCATGTTGAGGAAATACGTTCCAGATCCTTCTGATATTATTAGTTATGGTGAGTTGGAGTTCAGTGATTCGCTAGTATATGAGGAGGTACTAGTGCAAATTCTGGACCGAAAGTAACAGGAACTACGTAATAAGAAGATTCCTCTGGTAAAGGTTTTATAGAGGAATCATGCTTTAGAAGAGGCTTCTTGGGAGCTCGAGGAACAGATCAGACAGAAGTATCCACAATTGTTCCAAAAAATCCATACGTGATAAAGAAATATGAGTAAATATGTAATGCTTCTTTTACAGGTACATGTAATGTTTTAGGTAGTATGTGGTATTTTAGTTTTGGGTGAAATTTTCTTTTGGTATATGTAATCTCCCAAGACTTGAAATGTAACCACGGTATTCCTCCACCATAAGTGAGGGTGAGTAATAAAATAAGTAGATCATTTTGCCTAATAAGGGATGATGAATTATATGAATAGTAAATTTCGAGGATGAAATTTTATAAGGAGGAGAGAATGTAATGACCCGAATAATAATAATGTAATTTAAAAAAAGAGGAAAGGAAATGAAAATAGTAACAGAAGGAGGCAGTTGACAACATTGCACTTGGAAGGAATAACCGAGGGAAATTATTAGGGCCTCGTCGACGAACACAGGAGATTCATCGATGAGGGTATAAGAGGACCTCGTCAACGAAGACAAGATTCGTCGATGAGAAGATACCGAGAGAGGGTTTTAGGGAAGTCTAAAATTCGTTGACAAAGGTGCAGGTTCTTCGATGAACTTTCTATAGGACTCATCGATGAGGTGACGTGTCTCGTCGATGAATCAAGTCCTATAAAGATCAAAAACCATATTTAAACGTCAAAATTAAGAAATCTCTAAATCTCTCTCTTCCCCTTCTGTTTCTCTCTCCTCTCTCTTCGATTCGGCTCCGTTGCTCACCGGATCGACGATCTAAGGCCACCACGACACTCCTAGAGAAATTCTTTGCATATCTGCCGGAGTGGATCGTTGGTGGAACTCTGTTGAAAATCATCCTTGAGTTAAGATAAGACTTTTTATGCCGAATTTGGTCATACTGTAGTTATAGGAAATGATATTCGCATGAAAATAATGAAGTTTAGTACTAGGAGTTTTCATTTTCAGGGTATTGATTAGGAAATCTTACGGGTGTGAGACCAGAATTTATAGGGGCTTTTCTCAATAGTCAGGTAAGGGAATAAACTAAAACAGTTATTTTGCATGCAAATTAATATTATGTATGAGTAAACTTATTTTTAGGAAAGCATGTATTAAATTTATATATTACAAAGGAAATGCACGTTTAGGAAAATACTGCTATTATGTTGAAATGTATATATATATAAGATGCCAGAAATTATGATTTTTTTAAAATGCAATGTATGACTTTATATAGCAAACGTGTGGCATGAATATTACTTTACGCGAAACGTATTACGATATGATTTTATTACGAATGAAGCATGTTTTTAGGAATATGAAATGTTACAGTACAAATGATGTTGAAAATACATGATAATTGATTTATTTTCAGAATGGTATATATATATATATATATATATATATATATGAAATGATTTCGATGCGAGGCCGTATTTATGAAATGATTTCGGCGCATAGTCGTATTTATGAAATGTTTAGCATAAGATCGTATTTATGAAATGATTTTTGGCGTGAGACCGTATTTATGAAATGATGAAAAATGTTATAATATCATGTATTATATGTTATCAGAACCCGGATGTTAGTTTAGTTCAGTTCAGGAGCACGGTATCGTAACTTATAGATCAGATATCTATTATCAGAATAGTACTAACCACCCCACAAGGGGGTGGGAGATGGATAGTCGATGTGGCTTTCAATGTAGAGTGTGGACGTCCACTTGGCAGTCCGGACCAGGATGTGGCGGGTCTATCATACTTACAGACATTTTTGACTCTGCAGTGGTCGGCCAGCCATTGTCGGGTCCTGCCTTCGAGCTGCACAACCCGCCATGGGGGATAATACATGACATCAATTAACTATTCATCTTGGGTGTGTTTTCAGTATTATTAACTATAACAGACATTTCATGATCAGTATGAATTATTAGAAAATATGAAAGTATATGATTCTTCCACCATGTTATGATGTATGTTTTTAGATATAAAAAATGTACTAAGTATGTATAACTGCAATAAATATTCATGTTGTCATACAGCTGTATTTAGTTTATTTTCCCTTATTGAGAAATGTCTCACCCCGAAACATTAAATGATTTTCAGGAAACCTAAAGAGACCGGCGGGTCAGGGCCGCTGTTGAGTGAGTTGAGTTTCCCTACTAGAAGAGTAAGCGTTGATCTAGGAACAGGGGATTTTTGTTGTATGATCCTAGGATTATTTTGATGTTTTAGAGGTTGTATATAAATACAGTATTTTGGTGATGTAGTGAACTCTGGTATTATGTATATTACGGTTTTGAGAATGTGATTTATATTTACTGCTGCGTAGGTTTTTGCTATGAATGATAGGTGTCTCTGTTACCCACGGGTTCGAGTTGACTATTTTATTTATTATATTTCATTTTTATATTAAGATTTTGAGGTCGTTATAGTGGGAATCATATGATAATCCTAAATCTTTTTTGAAAATATTTTTATTTTTAATTTTTAAGGATTTATTATGATTATTCTTTACATTTAAAACTTTGAGTGTAGCTCTAGAATAATCATCCATTTCTTCTTCTAATAAGATCAGTTTCAATATCTTCTTAATTTTTTTCTTTTCTAAGATGGCATAATAATTTTTCAAATCTCTTAATTGTTTTGCCAATCTTTTATTTTCGTTTCTCACCACAATTTCCTGCTTAGATAATCTAACTAGAAACTTATGAAATTTAAATGAAGCCTTTTATAGTTCTCCATATAAGGGTATGCTTATAACATTTAGTTCATCACATGATTCATCATAAGATATATCATATAAATTATACGAATCATTGCATGCTTGTTCAATAGGAGTATCACAAATTACAAGAGATGATTCATCCCATAATATATTACAATATTCAGCATAAGAATTATCATATACATCATTAACAGAATTATCAACAGATGATTCAACATAAGACACATTACAACATTCAGCACAAGAATCATCAATAGAGGCAGAGATAGAATCATATACCTCATGTTTTTTTAATGCACTAACCCCGTCATTTACCACTTCCTGAGTGCTGGTTTCATTCTCCCGGGATTCTCTATATTTTCTTTCAAATTCATTCCAGATTTCCTATGCACTATGACATGCCACAAACTCAACAAAAATATTAGAATCTAAAGCACGGTATAATAACTCCATGGCATATGAATTTGCATGCAACAAATTTATATCATTTTCATTACCTGGCATACAAATTTCATTCACAATCACCTATCAGGCCCTCCAGTTCATAGATTTTATGAAAACACTCATTCTAATTTTCCAGTGGGTGAAATTTTCACCACAAAATATAGGAAGGCAAGTAGGTTACTATCCCTCACCAAATGGGGATATACCAATGTGAGCCATCTTGATCTTTTAGCAAAAACGTTTAAGTCAATGTTACGAGACTCTGATACCAATTGTTGACTTTGGTGTTTTCCTGAGAGGGGGGTGAATTGGGTATTAAAAATTTCTCCAAGGTTTAGTTAATCTAGCAACATTATTACTCAACCTAGGGTCTGTCTATGTAATTATAAACCCAATCATTCACAATAGTAAAACACAAACATTCATGTGCTGGAATTTAAAATGCGAAAATTAAAAGCACGCACAAGAAATGTTATTGGGGTTCGATCAATACTGCCTACATCCTCTTTTTGGCTAACAAGCACAAATATTACTACTATAAGCTCACTTAATGGGTGGAGTGGCACCTAAACAAGCAGATCAATTAGCACAAGACTAACCTCAACCTTTACATACAATCCTTACCGGGCTGGATTACCGCCCTCTCAGGCCACGCTTGGAATACAACAGTATTTTCACAATACAAATAGGGTACAATGATTATGCTTCTTAATCAAAAAGATATGTACCAAATGTAATCAATCAACCACACATCAATAGTATAGGTAATGTAAACTCAGTGATGTGATTCTATGCAAGCAAACACTTAGCAAAGTATGATCACAAGTATGCTCAAGAGTGTGTAAACAAGCTATTTCTTTGAAACAACATATTCAAATCTCAATAATATATCAAGGTTTCAAATATGTTAATCAAATATTCAAATCAACTCAAAAATATTTTCGTCAATGAAATAGGCACAAAATGACACGCCCCGAACCCAGAAATGGCACCCAGGGGTGAGGATGTAATCTAACCTGTCCCTATATTACACAAAACATCATAGATACAGTACAAAGGATGAGGGTCCGACCCCATGGGGTTCGCAGGCACCCTAAACACATCCAACACAATCATATACGTAGCGGAAAAACTATATACAAATGCAATACCATACCAAAGTCTATACAAGAGCAACCACAATGCTCTATCAAAACATACAAACGAGTGCCCAACACATCCCAAAATGGCAACCCACCAAAATTACAATCCTAGCACTTACCAAACGCTAAACGCAGTACACCGGCCA
This sequence comes from Malania oleifera, assembly GCF_029873635.1. Lineage (NCBI taxonomy): Eukaryota > Viridiplantae > Streptophyta > Magnoliopsida > Santalales > Ximeniaceae > Malania > Malania oleifera. Next base: position 30,114,711 of record NC_080422.1, read on the forward strand.
CTACACTCCCTACACCAAGACGCTAGTTCCGGTTACCTGAATGACCTATAAAAATGTACGTATAGCAGGGGTGTGACACCTCTTAGTAAGAAAGAACACAAGTTATATCGATGTGTGGCATTTGAGTGTTATCATGATACAACATACACGCAGTTAAATGCATTTCAGTACTAATTCACACAGTGTATACATGCACACATACGACGGCCATTTATACGCAGCTCCGTCATAATACATACACATGATCAGTAATCCTGGTGTCGTCACACCCTTCGGCCCGAAGCTGGCCCGCGACATACGGCGTTGGTCCATAGCCAACCCACGAACACGGCGCCACCGGCACATGGCCAGTCCCCGACTCCCACGGTATCGTACCAGCGCTAAACTGGTAGATCCACACCCTTCGGCCTGATCTGCCAGAATAGGCTCATGCACTCGGATATAGAGCCGGACACTCTTGCCTACATGGCAGGCAGTAAAATACACGCCCTTGGATATAGAGTCGGACACTCTTAGTACCTGGAATCATTTCGGAACCGCGCTCCTACTAGCATTTCAACATATCACACACACATGCATGCTCATATAACCAAACAAACCACACCCATTTGGTAATCTAAATCATGGTTTTTCAAACAAATACAGTTTAAACAAGTCAAGGCACAACCATCCCAATATCACAATATAAATCACACATATACTTGGTTTCCAACAAAACCTGGGATTCAACCCGTCGCCCCCTTTTTCCCAAAACTGTAATAATGAAAAACCCATAGTTTTCCCCGCTAGATCCTCCCAAATGAGTAGTCAAAACACACACTGGATCGTGGACCACAGTTCCACCGAGTCTGATTTCAAAAATAACCAATATAAACATAGTTCCCCTTACCTTAACCCCATATAACCAAAACCCGAACTCCAAGGCTCCTAAACAGCGAGCCGAGTTTCAAAACCTACAAATCACAGTATAGAATATACTCACAAGACTGTTACTTACAAATCTACCAGATCAGAACTGAAAATCGAGCCTTACCTTGATTTTTCGCTGAAACCCAAAAATCTCCGAATCGAGATTCCAATCCATAGAAGTTGTAGAGAATCCTTCCACGATCCTCGTGTTAACTTTCGTTTTTTGATTCTAGCAACGATCGGCGAAGTAATATAAAGAGAGAGAGAGAGAGAGAGAGAGTAGGGAGAGTTTAGAGAGAGGGAGAGAGATATTGAACTTTTCTTAAGGGTTAAGCAATGAAAATTTCCTTTTATAGCCCTTTGACCCAGCCCAATTTGTCGACGAAATGGTGCCTTCGTCGACGAATCTTTCACTGAATTCGTTGATGAATCGGTGGCCTCGTCGAAGAATCCTGAAATTCCCATTTTTTGAAACTCCTCGGCTTTTCCTCGTCAACGAATCTCTGAATTTCATCAACGAGAAAAGCATACACTTCGTCAACGAAATCTGGCTTCGTTGACAAAGCCTGGTAAACTTCCAATTTTGCCCCTCTCTTAATATTTAAACCCAATCATCACGGTTCGGGTTCTTACAATCTCCCCTCCTTACAAAAATTTCGTCCTCGAAATTTGCCATCTCTTATTCATAAAGTCATACATACAATCGATACCAAGTTGTCACATATCTACCACTCTAGAGAAAACTGGCGACCACTACAGCGCAGTCCCATCATACACATACACATACATATACATACCCTCACTTATGGCGGAGGAATACCATGGTTACACATACAACAGTCTCAGGAGTTCACAATACACACACTCCCGATGACTAACCACCTATCCCAACCCACAGTAGGATCATGTACAAGTGCTCAAAACAACTGTGGATACTTTCGGCATATTTTCGTTTCCAATTCCCAATAAGCTTCCTCAACCTCGTGGTTTCACTACAATACCTTCACTAACGGTATCTCTCTGATACGAAGCTTCTGAACTTTACGGTCCAGAACCTAAACAGGTATCTCCTCATACGGTAAAGTATCCCCAATTTCCAACTCATCATAACTAATAACGTGTGAAGGATCCAACACGTACCTCCTCAACATGGATACGTGAAACACATCATAGACCCTCAAAAGTTCTGGAGGTAATGCAATCCTATAGGCTACTGGACCCACTCGCTCAAGTACTTCGAATGGTCCGATATACCTCGGCTCAGTTTGCCCTTCCTCCCAAATCTCATCACTCCTTTCATCGGAGCGACACGCAGAAATTCCTTACCGCCCACCTCAAACTCTAACTCACGGCGTCAAACATCTGCATAACTCTTCTGCCGACTCTGAGTTGATCTAATCCTCTCCCGAATCAAACCCACCTTCTCAGACGCCTGCTGCACAAGTTTAGGTCCTAACACCTGACGTTCACCAACCTCATCCCAACACAAAGGAGATCGACACCTCCGACCAAACAAAGCCTCAAACGGTGCCATCCCGATACTAGATTGGAAGCTATTGTTATAAGCGAACTTCACAAGTGGCATAAACTGTATCTAGCTACCACCGAAGTCTAACACACAAGCTCGCAACATATCTTCCAATATCTGTATCATCCTCTCCGACTGTCCATCATTCTGGGGGAGGAATGTTGTACTAAAAGTAAGCTCATCCCCAATGCCTCCTACAAGCTCGTCCAAAATCTAGAAGTAAACCTCGGATCTCGATCTGACACAATGGACATCGGTACCCCGTGCATTCTCACAATCTCCTGCATGTACAACTCTGCTAGCCTACTCAAAGGATAGCTAACTTTCATTGGTATGAAATGAGTAGATTTCGTCAATCTATCCATGATCACCTAAATAGCATTCTGCCCGTGAAGCACTAATGGCAAACCGGTTACAAAATCTATAGAAATATGCTCCCATTTCTACACTGGAATAGGCAAAGGATGCAACGGCCCTGCCGGCGTCTAATGCCCAGCTTTCACCTGCTGACACGTCAGACACTGCTCCACGAACTAAGCAATCTGCCTCTTCATACCAGACCACCAGAAGGTCTCGCGCAAGTCCCGATACATATTTGTACTACCAGGATGTACCGTATACATAGAACGATGCGCCTCTTCCAGAATCGTCCTTCTGATCTTATCATTGTTCGGAACACACAATCCAGTCCCAAACCTCAGTACACCTCCCTCAAAGATGTTAAACTCTGTTGTCAATCCCTGCTATACCTTTTCCCTAACCTCTGCCAACTCTGCATCACTAGTCTGCGCGGCTTTTATACGCTCAAACAAAGTAGGGTGGACCACCAAACCAGCAAGACAAGCTTGATGATCATTAACCACCAACTCTATACCTGAGCTCTCCAAATCTCGTCTAATGTGACACTGAGTTACAATCCCAGATACAGCCGTAGGCCCTGACTTCCGACTCAACGCATCAGCTACCACATTTACCTTTCTCGGGTGATAACTGATCGTGCAATTGTAGTCCTTAATCAACTTTAGCCACCGTCTCTGCCTCATATTCAACTCCTTCTACGTGAAGAAATACTTGAGGCTCTTATGATCAGTAAAGATCTCACATTGCACACCATACAAATAGTGTCGCCAGATCTTCAGTGCATAAACAACAATAGCCAACTCCAAATCGTGTGTAGGGTAATCTTCTCATATTCCTTCAGTTGCCGAGAAGCATACACCACTACCTCACCCTACTGCATAAGCACACATCCCAAGCCTTTTAGAGACGCGTCGCTATAAATCACAAATCCACCATCCCCCGAAGGAATGGTTAATACTGGAGCAGTAACCAGCCGGTGCTTCAACTCCTGAAAGCACTACTTACAATCACTAGTCCACTCAAACTGGACTCTGTTCCTGGTCAATCAAGTCAGAGGTCAAGATAGTTTAGGAAACCCTTTATGAACAGACGATAGTAACCCGCTAGTCCTAGAAAACTCCGAACCTCCTGCACATTCTTCAGCCTTATCTAGTCAACCACAGCTTCAATCTTGCTAGGATCAACTGATATACCATCTCCAGTAACCACATAGCCTAAGAACACAATCTTACTCAATCAGAATTCACATTTCTTCAACTTAGCATACAACTTCTTCTCCCGCAGAATTTGTAACACTAACCTCAAATGTTCCACGTGCTCTTCTGTACTTCTCGAGTATACCAGAATGTCGTCAATGAATACCACTACAAATCGATCCAGGTACTCATGGAAAACCCTGTTCATTAAATCCATGAAAATCTCTAGAGCATTCTTCAACCCAAAAGGCATGACTAAAAACTCATAGTGGCAATATCTGGTCCGGAAAGCAGTCTTCACTATATCCTCCGCTCTAACCCTTACCCAATGATACCCTAACCGCAAGACAATCTTCGAAAAGACTCGCGTTCCCTGCAACTGGTTAAAGAGATCATCTATACAAGGTAAAGGATAGCGATTCTTTATAGTTACCTTGTTAATCTCACGGTAATCAATGCACATCCGCATCCACCCGTCCTTTTTCTTCACAAACAATACTAGAGCTCCCCAGGGCGAAACACTAGGTCGAATGAATCCCCTGTCTAGTAATTCCTACAACTGCTCTTTCAACTCCTGAAGTTCTGCTAGAGCCATCTGGTACGGAGCTTTAGAGATTGGTGCCTTACCGGGAAGCAACTCTATCGCAAACTCCACCTCATGATCTAGAGGTAAACCGGGTAAATCATTTGGAAACACATCTAGGAATTCGCTGACTACCCAAATATCCTCGAGTCTCAACTCATCCCGCGACTGTTCTTTCATACAAGTTAGGTACCCTTGACATCCATCCAAGAGTAGCCTCCTCGCATGTAGTGCCGACAAAATCTGTGGTGCTGAACGCACACACGATCCCATGAACTAGTACTCCTGCTCCCTAAGAGGTCTGAAAACTACCACCTTTCTATGACATGTCGTACACCACAAGATTCGCTGGTAACAACTTTCCCTGAATTTCCACTGGGCAGTCTACCAACATCTTCCTACAGAAAGATACACTCCCAGCTAGAGTAGTAATAGATAACACCTCATTCATGTCTCGGGTCTCAACCCCACACCATCCCACAAAATTCACAGACACAAAGGAATGGGTTGCACCCGAATCAAACAAAATAGAAGCTTTATTCTAAAGCAATAATAAGGTACCTATCACAACGTTACATGTATGCTCAACGTCCGCTGGAGTAAAAGAGTATACTCTGGCTGGAGTTGTATTCGTCTGAGCAATTCCCCGAGGTATCTGATTGCTCCCTCGGTCCCCACTAACTGTAGGCACGTCTCGCCTCGATGCTCGAAAATCATGAGACATATGGCCTAGCTGGCCACAATTGTAGCAACTACCCCCAAATGAACGACACTCACCCTTGTGCCACCTGTGACATCTGGTACAACGACCACCAGTCTAGCTCCCTTGAGAGTCCTGGTGCTCGATATTCTGGTGGTAACCTGAGCCTTTGCTCCTCTTCTTCCATGATCCCTGACAAGATCCTGTCTGAGAACTAGAAGGTATCGTCCTCTTCCTCGATTCCTGATCCCCCTCGTCCTCTCAGATACCAGTCTCGATCACCGTGGCTTCATCTCCTCAAGGCCACCCCTTTACTTCTCCAGTAGACTCACTCCAGTCCACCATTGACCCGCCTCCCCAGACAGCTGGAAGGTGGCATACAGAACTCGCTTCCTATCCGTACAGTGCAGGACCTCCAAGATCCTCTCAGTCTTCTCCACCCAATCCTCTGCTGTCGTCAGGTCAGGTCCTCCAGAGAACATCGCAGGGTGCATGCGTGTGAACCTCTTAATGGTGCACCCCGGACCAGTAGGAGAGCGCTCGCGTCTCCTCACACTCCGCTCGATCTCCCGCAATACCTGCCTCGTCAAACCTCGAGGCACAGAAGGAGACTCATCATTCGCAGTCTCCTCGGAGCCACTGTACAGGTTATTATCCTTGGGCTTTATTCTACAACACAATAGGAATCTATCAGTATCCCTACAACACATATAGTTAGCACAATGATCTACACTAATCGTGTTAACTACTCCCTGCCAGGTCTAGGTCTGTCCTATCACACCTACATGAAAGTCATTAATGATCTAACCTGCTTTTACTGGAATCATCATCCTAGGAAACACACGAAATACCATCGAACAAATCCCGGTCTAGCAACCGAACAACCCTCAATCAACTCTACACATATCCACATCCTATACTCTGGTACGTACTCATAACTAAGCCTAACCAAGTCTACAAGATCTAGTAACCTGGTTAGCTCTGATACCAAACTATCACACCCCGAACTTGGAAATGAGACCCGGGGGTGAGGATGTTATTTAACATGTCCATGTATCATACAAAACATCATAGATACAGTACAACGGATGAGGGTCCGACCTCGTGGGGTTCCCAGGCACCCTAAACACGTCCAAACACAATCATATACACAGCGGAAAAACCATATACATAAGCAGTACCATACTAGATTCTATACAAGAGCAGCAACAATGTTCTATCAAAAAGTACAAACAGGTGCCCAACACATCCCAAAATGGCAACCCACCATAATTACAGTCCTAGCACTTACCTAGCGCTAAACGCGATACACCAACCACTACGCTCCCTACACCAGGACGCTAGTTTTGGTTACCCAAAGGACCTGTAAAAATGTACATATAGCAGGGGTGAGACACCTCTCAGTAAGAAAGAACATAGGTTATATCGGTGTGGAATTTGAGTGTTATCATGATACAATATACACCTAATTAAATGCATTCCAGTACTAATTCACATAGTGCATACACGCACACATACGACGACCATTTATACACATCTCCGTCACAATACATACACATGATCAGTAATCCTACTGTCGTCACACCCTTCGGCCTGAAGCCGGCCTGTAACATACGGTGTTGGCCCATAGCCAACCCGCGAACACTGCGCCACCCGCTCATGGCTAGTCCCCGACTACCATGGCATCGTATCGGTGCTAAATTTGTGAATCCACACCCTTCGGCCTGATCTGCCGGAATAGGCTCATGCCGTCGGATATAAAGTTGGACACTCTTGCCTACATGGAAGGTGGTAAAATACACGCCCTCGGATATAGAGCCGGACACTCTCAGTACCTGGAATAATTTCGGAACCATGTTCCTACTAGCATTTCAACATATCATACACACATGCATGCTCATATAACCAAACAAACCACACCCATTTGGTAATCTAAATCATGGTTTTTCAAACAAATACAGTTTAAACAAGTCATGGCACGGTCATCCCAATATCACAGTATAAATCACACATATACTCGGTTTTCAACAAAACCTGAGATTCAGCCTGTCGCCCCCTTTTTTCCAAAACTGTAATAATTAAAAACCCATAGTTTTCCCCGTTAGATCCCCCCAAATGAGTAGTCAAAACACACACAGGACCGTGGACCACAGTTCCACCGAGCCCAATTTCAAAAATAACCAATATAAACATAGTTCCCCTTACCTTAACCCCGTATAACCAAAACCTGAACTCCAAGGCTCCTAAACAGCGAACCGAGTTCCAAAACCTACAAATCACAGTATAGAATATACTCACAAGACTATTACTTACAAATCTACCAGATCAGAACTGAAAATCGAGCCTTACCTAGATTTTTCGCCGAAACCCAAAAATCTCTAAATCGAGATTCCGATCCGTAGAAGTTGTAAAGAATCCTTCCACAATCCTCGTGGTAACTTTCGTTTTATGATTCTAGTAACGATTGGTGAAGAAATCTAGAGAGAGAGAGAGAGAGTAGGGAGAGTTTAAAGAGAGGGAGAGAGATATTGAATTTTTCTTAAGGGTTAAGCAATGAAAATTTCCTTTTATAGCCCTTTAACCCGGCCCAATTCGTCGACAAAATGGTGCCTTCGTCGATGAATCTTTTACTGAATTCGTCGACAAATCGGTGGCCTCGTCGACGAATGCTGATATTCCCATTTTTAGAAACTCCTCGGCTTTTCCTCGTCGACGAGTCTCTAAATTTCGTCGATGAGAAAAGCATACACTTCGTCGAAGAAATCTGGCTTCATCGACGAAGCCTGGTAAACTTCCAATTTTGCCCCTCTCTTAATATTTAAACCCAATTATCACGGTTCGAGTTTTTACACAAAAGTTGTTTGAAAAATATTATAACTTGTAAAAAATATTTGCACACCAAAAATATAGCTATAGGAATCTTGCAATAACAATGCAAAGATCCTTAAACTACTGAGTTTATCCTAACACAAGATTTATTAAACTTAAATATGTGCGATAAACTTTGCTTAACTCCCCAAAATAAATCAATCAATCAAGCAAGAGTAATGGGAGTATTAAGCAATCTATACTAAGCAATAGTACAACTAGAAGCTCTCATAATGCTAAGATTGATCAAAGGAATGAAGGTATGAGAGTATTTGGAAGTATTATAGGAAAAATAGGATTTCAAGTTTGAAAGGATTTCTTGCTAATGATTTTTGCTAATCTAATGCTAATCCACACAAATGAATTCTTATATATAGAAGTAAGGCAAATTATGAACGTTTAGGACATGTATGGTATTAGTAGAATTGTTTTAAAGCAATTTAGAAAATTTAACCTTGTTTAAACAATTTAACCTCAATAACAAAAATAAGCAACCTGAGAGTTTTCGAGTGGCTGAACCTTGGTTTGGTCGTCCGAATAGACTTAGTAGAAAAAGTCTCTTTTAGATGTTCGAGTGCCTGGGTGTACGTTCGATTGGCTGAACCAAGACGAAAATCGTTCTATTCGCGTTTTGGTCACCTAGTCTATGATTCAGTTAACCGAACTCATGTGTTCGGTCGCCCGGGGCCATTTTGAACGTAAAGTTCGATTGGCTGAGTTTGTGAGAACGGTCACCTCAGCAGTTCGGTCACCTATGGACGGTGCATTCATTTTGGATCAGTTGCCCAAAACCAAGTCAACATGTTGACTTGTCCACGATTTAGGCACCCAATGTGTTTTGAACACAACGAGTTCGATCATCCAACCTCTCACAGATTTGCCTATTTTAGTCCAATTCATTTCAATTCAATCCCCTGATGTGCAAGTGATAATGGGGACTATTTGTGCATATATGTAGGGACCTAAGGCTAGTCTACGTTTTAGGCCTTATAATTAAGCCTAAAAACCCAGCGTCAATCGACCATGCCCTAACAACATTCGGTTTCCTATGGTCAATCTATGGTCATGTTGAGCTGTTAAGCTTATATTCCTACCATGCATGATATGCATTAATTACATACCATAAATTATTACAAACTCGAATTAAAATATATAAAAATTACAACTTAAAACAAATAAAGGCTTCATGCTCGACTCCTTGGCAACTATGGAATGCGCCGAATGATGTGCTCATGTAAGTGCTTCTCGGCTTCCAAATTGCATCATCATTTGTGCTAACCAAAACATAACCTACTCAAATACTCAAAGCACACAAATGAGATATTGTGGTTTGTCATAATCAAAATAGGGATATGACCAAAAAGTCAACATAAGGCCTTTGATTCTAGAATATGTATTCACAATGTAAGCAATTATAGAATCTAAATGACATTAAGCAAATACCTTAATAATATTTTTCAGTAATAAAATCATGAGATAGTTAAGATTAGGTCCTCAAAAATATTTTGCAATAAGCACAAAATCTAGCCTTGGAATCTTATAACAAAATGCAAAGATCCTCAAGTTGAAAAAAGTTATCCTAAGATAATGTTTATCAATAAAATAATCTGAGATCAACTTAAGCTAATTCTCTAAAAATAATTTCAACAATAATGAATGAGAGAGTATACTAGCTTTAAGATAATGTATGAAGCACATAGCAAATGAAAATCAAACTCCTTTTAACTTGCAATTAGTTTGCAAGAAATGAGTAAGTAAATAATACTCTCTGGTTTTGAAAAGATTTTTCAAGCAAGAATACATGAGAGTATGAAATATAGGCTATGAAGTATATGCAATGGGAGTTCAAGAAAAATCAGAGAGAATTTTTACTAATCTATTTGCTAATCTAGGTTTAAATCTTCCCAAATGAAGTAGTATATATAGACATTCATAAAAATATAGCTGTTGAGGGACATAGGAGTCGTTTTAGAAAAGATTAATAAAATTAACCTTGTTTTACCACAGTTAAAAATATAGCAACCGAGAGTTTTGATCGACTATATTTATAAGTTTGATCGACCAAGTCACTTTTGAACTACAGAATATGGTCAGCTGAATCTAGGCAATTTATGAACCCTTCAAGGTTCAGTTGGCTATATTTGAGTTTGGTCTGCTATTCATCAAATTCAGTCGACTCAACCATAAATGAATTGGAAGTTCGGTCGGTTGTACCATTGGGTGTCAGACTCATGCAAATTCAGTCAACTGAGGAAGACACGTTCAAAAATATATAGTCGACCGAGCAAAGTCAAAATATTGACTTCCACCCAGTTCAGTTGATTGAGGCAATTTACACTGCCAAGGTTCAATAAACTGAACCTTGGTCAAACTGTTGACCACTGAATGGTTCGGTTGACTGAGCTGAATATGCCCATCTAAGTTCAGTCAACTGAAACCCATTCAAAGATTAATTTAAGTCCAGATTTTTACTAGAATTTATGGGGACCTAAAGTTAATCTATGGTCATTGAGTTAACCCCAAAAATCTGACATCAGTCGACCGAAGGTGATCCCTAAGGTCATTTTATGGTCTTTGATAGGGGTGACAAAATGTGTGGGCAGGCCAAGTTTGGTTGGGTCATCAACGGGCCGGTCATAAACGGGTTAATGTTAAATGGGTCACACACATGCCAACCCTAACCCGCCCGTTTAATAAATGGGCGAGTCATGAGTCAACCGTTTAATAAATAATTATATATTTTAATTTTTTAAATTTATTTTTTAAAAAAATACTTATTTAATTTATTGAATTTAAAAAAAAGTGAAATGTGAAAAAAAAATGTAGATTGCTAGGGTCTGATTGTCTGAGAGAGGGAGATTGACCGTTGATGTCATCATGCCGAACTGAGAGTAAGAGGGAGAGTCGAGATCATGAGCTCACTAAGCTGGGAGGTACTTAGGAACTAGGAAGACTGAGAGTGAGAGGGGCAGGCTGAACAATTAGACAATGTGCGGTGTGGGCGACGGCGATGACGTGCGATGTAGGTGACGGCGACGGTGTGCGGCGTGGGCAACAATGTGCGGTTGGGCTACTAGAACCGAGAGGAGAAAGCCAAGATGAGAGTCTAAGAGAGTGAGAGGATGAGAGCCAGGGAGAGTGAAGCACTGAAGGCCAAGAGGCTGAGAGTTAGAGGAAAGCGACGAATGAAGCCCAAAGGTTCAAAGAGATTAGGGTTTTTTGGTTAGGGTGGACAGAGTGAGTGATGACGGAAGCATATAATATAAAAATCCAAATTAATGGGTCACCTGCCGGGTGACCCACCTGAACCCAATTGAACCCATTTACAAACAGGTCAACCTGCGACCCGCCCAATTATTAAACGGGCCGACTTCTTTAAACCCGAACTCATTCTAAACGTGCGGGTCTGGGTGACCCGACGGGTCATAACCCGTTTTTCCAGGCCTAGTCTTTGAGCATTCATCCCTATCATGCATGCAAATGCAGTTATTACAAGCTATATTAAAATATTACAGACTCAAAACTTAAATGCATTTACAACACAATATAGACAATGTCTTCATTCCTTTTGCCCTTCGTATTGTCATGCCATATGTCAAGTGATGTTGAATTTCAACTCCTTATGGCTTCTATTTAATTCTTACCATATGTGCATGCAAAGTGATGATCCTGCACACATACTCAATGTACAGGTAAGATACTTTGTATTTGTCATAATCACTACAAGATATGACCCAAAAAGTAAACAATAGGCCTATTTAGATTCACTATAACACGATTAAAGAAAAGTGGAATGTGAATGAATTGGCAAGCATGTTAATTCAAGAAAAGGCAAGGCTTAAACAAAAAGGACAACATTCAATTAATGTCATGATTCATGCAGTTGGAAGTAAAGGAAAGAAATCAAAGAAAGGTTTAAAGAAAGATCCATTGAAGGTTGCGGGTACTTCTTATGGCAATGAAGCTCGCAAGAAGGAACATAGTGGACCAAAGTGTTATTTTTGTTGTGGCTATGGGCATTCAAAGAAAAGTTGCCCGAAGTGTAAAGCTTGGTTCGAAAAGAAAGGGATACCTTATGATCCAAGCATAAAGGAAAATGAACACTTTATAGTCTTGGGGAATGGAAATCAAGTACTTGTTGTTGGCCTTGGAACCTTTCCATTGTATTTAGAGTTGGGTCATTGTTTAGACCTGCTTGATACTTTTTATGTTCCAAACATTTATAGGAACTTAATTTCCATAGATTAGACAATGACGGTTATGGTTTGAATTTTTAACTTAAAGTTTTTCGTCTAATAAACGGTGACTTGTGTGTTGCTACTAGTGTTTTGTCTGAGGGGTTGTATAAATTTAATCTTAATGAAAAATTTGCTGAAACACTCCTCACCTTGCATCATAATGTTGGAATTAAATGTAGTAAAGTTAATGAAAATTCCTCTTTCTTGTGGCATAAAAGAATGGGTCATATATCCATAAATAGAATGGAGAGATTAGTAAAGGATGAGATTCTGACAAACTTTGATTTTACTGATTTCGATGTATATGTTGATTGCATTAAAGGAAAGCAAATCAAACATACAAAGAAAGGAGCCACAAGAAGTAGAAATCTTCTCGAGATTGCTCATACTGATGTATGTGGACCTTTTGACTCACTGTGTTATGGTGGAGAAAAGTATTTTATCACCTTTATTGGTGATTTTTCACGTTATGGTTATGTCTATTTGTTGCATGAAAAGTATCAGGCAATAGATGCTTTAAAAACATATATTGTTGAAGTTGAGAGACAATTAGATAGGAAGGTGAACATCATTAGATTTGATAGAGGTGGTGAGTATTATGGTAGCTATGATGGAATTAGACAATGTCCAAGTCCATTTGCTAAATTCCTAGAAGAGCATGGTATTTGTGTGCAATACACAATGCTTGGTACGCTCAACAGAATGGTGTAACTGAAAGGCGTAATCATACTCTTATGGAAATGGTTAGGATTATGTTAAGTAACTCCTCAGTACCCATTTCATTATGGTTGGAGGCCCCTAAAACAGTTGTTTATGTGCTTAATCGGGTTCCTAGTAAGGTAGTTCAAAAAACCCCTTTTGAATTGTTGACCGGGAGGAAACTGAGTTTAAGGCACTTTCATATTTGGGATTGTACAACAAATGTTAGAATCTATAATCCACATGAAAATAAATTGGATTCTAGAACTGTGAGTAAGTACTTTATTGGATACCCAGAAAAGTCTAAAGGATATAGGTTTTACTATCCTAACCATAGTATGCAAATTGTTGAAACCGGTAATGTAAAGTTCCTTAAGAATGGTGAAATTAGTGGGAGTGATATAGCATGTAATGTGGCCATTAAAGAAATTCGTCTTATTATCCCAATATCTAGACCTTTAACAAATATTGTTGTTCCTCTAGTTATTGAACGGTATGATAACATTGAACAACAATCTAGTGATCTATCACTGCATGATGTAAATGTCACTATTGAACCCATTACAGAACAATTACAGGAAATAGCATTGAGGAGATCTCAAAAAGTAAGGAGATAAGCTATTTCAGATGATTATTTGGTATATCTACAGGAATCTGATTATGATTTAGGGACTAGTAAGGATCCAGTTATGTTTTCGCAAGCTATTAAAAGTAATGATTCTGAAAAGTGGATTAATGCCATAAATGATGAGTATTCATGGAATAGAATAAATTCTAGTACATCATTGATTTGCCTGAAGGTTTTAAAGTAGTTGGGTGTAAATGGGTCTTTAAGACCAAACACAAATGTAATGGCAATATTGAACGATATAAAGTTAGACTTATAGCAAAGGGTTTCACTCAAAAGGAAGATGATGATTACAAAGAAATGTTCTCCCATGTATCTAAAAAGGACTCTCTTAGAATCATAATGGCTTTGGTGGCTCATTTTGATTTAGATTTACACCAAATGGACGTAAAAACTACTTTTCTGAATGGGAATTTAGATGAAGAGGTGTATGTGGATCTTATTGAAGGTTTAATGATTTAAGGAAATGAGCATATGGTTTGCAAATTAAAGAAGTCAATATATGGACTTAAACAACAATGGTATTTTAAGTTCAATGATACCATTATGACCTTTGGATTTAAGGAAAATACCGTTGATCGGTGTATATCTAAAGGTCAGTGGGAGCAAGTTTATCTTCTTGATTCTGTATGTTGACGATATTTTGTTTGCCAGTAATGATCTTGGTTTACTGAATGATACCAAGAGATTTCTTTCTATAAACTTTGAAATGAAAGTTATGTGTTGACTTTTTCGGTCCTATCTCGTTTTTGATAATAACAAATATAAGGTATTTAATGTTTGTCGAGTTTGTATGTAGGTTGGAGAAATCATATGGTGGCACATATTAACTTGAAGAAAAAGAAGACCCAAAGTGTTTAATTTTTTTGTATTTTTAATTTAGGTCTGTAATATTATTTAGATTCCAACGGTTAGTAATAATTGATGCATATCATGCATATAGGAACCTATAAGCTCAAGACCATTGAGTGACCTTAGGGATCAGTCAACCGACACCAGATTTTTGGATCTAGGTAAAAAGACCTTAGAAGGGCCCTAGGACCTTGCACAGACACTTAGAATAAGTCCCCACTATCATCTATGCAATCAGGGGTACAAATTTAACTTGGGACCTAAAATGATAAAGGGTTCGGGCGACCGAACCTTGGCATTTTTGGTCGATCGAACCATTGAAAAGTCAAAATATTGACTTGACTTCGGGCGACCAAACTAAAAAGAACGTGATGTTCTCGGTTGACCAAATATATTATTCTATCTTTTCCAACAACTCGGGTGCCCGAACTCCACAATCATTTTGACCCCAGGCAACCGAACATGCAAGTTCAGTAGATCGAACTTAATTCCGGGTGACCAAATCTCAGACATTTTGAAAATCGCCTAGTTAAGCCACCCAAACCATTTTTTAGGCACCTGAACTTCAAAAATTACTTTTCTTCATATGTTTGTTCAAGCGACTAATCCTATGGCTCGGTTGACCAAAACTCTCTAGTTGGCCAATTTTTACCACGAATAATTAAAGGTAAATTAGGGTTTTTCTTAAACATGTTTAAAATAACTTTAATAACTACCCTTGTGTCCCAACGGTAATATTTTTGAGTGTGCCTATATATAAGTTCATTTGCACAAATTAAGTTATGATTAGGGATTTTGATTA
The DNA here is from genome assembly GCF_029873635.1 of Malania oleifera. Lineage (NCBI taxonomy): Eukaryota > Viridiplantae > Streptophyta > Magnoliopsida > Santalales > Ximeniaceae > Malania > Malania oleifera. The sequence goes on from NC_080422.1 coordinate 30,130,074, forward strand.
GCAAAATTTCCTCTGAATTTTTTCACATTCAAACCCTAATACTCATCCTTTGCTCATTCTTTTGAAAAATCTTTGAGTGAGATTATACTAAGATTACCAACACTCCCTTCTATAGCTTATACTCTCATTGGCTTGATTGATTGCTGATTTTGTTGAGAGTTAGGCTGAAAGGTTTTCCCTAGGATTTAATCTATAAATTCATTTTTGGGGAAATCTCATTTAGCTTGTGAGTCTTTGCATTTTTATTGCAAGACTCTTAAGCTTGTCTTGTATTGTGAAGTAAATATTTTTAACAAGCTTAGTTTACAAAATATCTTTCATGCTTAAAGTTTTTGAAAATCATTTTTAGATATTTAATTATATTTACGAAATCTTTGAAACCCAATTTTTGTTTGATATATTGATATATTGTTTCAAAGATAGTTTGAGATTACACTCTTGTTTGTGATTGGCTATAGACATAGATTGAGTGTTATGACACATATTGCACTGAACTTATAATTCTTATCTATTTGAGGTGCACTGATTATTACATGTGTGTATTGGTACATATATGCTTAGTGTAAGAAGCATCTTGATTGTACACAAATTTTATAATATCTAATTGTATTCCAAGCATGGCCTGAGGGGGCATTAATATAGCCCGTAAGGATCGGTAGGGCCTTCTCTACCCTGTAAGGAGAACTTGTAAAGGTTGAGGTTAGCCTTGTGAATTTGACCCAGTTGTAATTGGTGCTGCTCCACCCGTTAGGTGAGCCGTAGTGGAATCCTCAGGCTTGCAAGCTAGAGGTGGGGACGTAGACAGTATTGGCCAAACCCCAATAACATATTGTGCATGTAATTTATATTTTCGCAATTTATTTTTTGCACTTTCATTTTTAGCACATGTCTATTGTATGCTTGATTCATTATATGTTGTACATGTGTTGATTGGGTTTACGTTTATGTAGACAGACCCTAGGTTGTGTATTACTGCTGCTGATTTGGATAAATCTAGGAATAAATTTTAAATACCCAATTCAACCCCCCCCCCCTTTTGGGAATACACCAATTCCAACAATATGAGTGAAGCAACTTATGTGATAAGGATTGAAATATTCCATGATAGATCACGTGGATTGTTAGGGTTGTCTTAGAAAGGGATATATCAATAAAGTTTTAGAAAGATTTCATATGGCTGACTGTAAGATAACCTTTGCTCCTATCTATAAAATGGACAAGTTTAGTGCAAAGGATTGTCCACATAATGAATTAGAAAAGAAAAGAATGGAAAATATTCCTTTTGCATATGTTGTTGGAAGTTTGATGTATGTGCAGACTTGTACGATACCAGATATTAGTTTTGTAGTTGGGATGCTCGAGAGATACCAAAGTAATACTGGAATAGAGCATTGGAAAGCTGCAAAGAAGGTTTTGAGATATTTGAAAGGAACGAGACACTGTATGCTCACATATCAAAGATCTGATCAGTTGGAGGTGATTGGTTACTTCGACTCAGATTTTGTTGGATGTGTTGATAGTCGAAAGTCAACTTGTAGTTATTTGTTCCTCTTAGCTGGAGGAGTAATGTAGAAACTCAAACCCAGAAAATAAAGAAAAAATAAAGAAAAATAAGAAAGGAAAACTTAGAAAGGGCAAATAGCAAGGCTCGTTGACGAATCCCTTACTTTCGTCGACGAATGTCCTCCTGCAGTTAGTCGACGAAATTCAAGCATCATCAATAAAGAGATACCGAGAGGAATTTCAAGCATATGGTTCGTCAATGAACCCTTTCTTTCATCGATGAACGTCCTTCTACAGTTCGTCGACGAAGGTTCCATTTCGTCGACAAGTTGTGCCAAGTCAAAGGGTTATAAATAGAATTTTAGGTTGCTTCTTCATTAAGAAATTTATTCTCTCTCTCTCTCTCTCTCTAACCCATGAACCCTCACCCCTTCTCTCTTCAATTTCTCACCGTTTGTCACCCGAATCGATGATCAGAAGCTACCACGAGGATCTAGGGGTGTTTCTTTACAAGTCCAGTGGAGTGGATTTTTTATCTAGACTTTCCTGACCCCACTCCAAAACTAAGGTAAATAGGGTATTTTAGGGTTTTATTATTAATTTGAGTATATGGGGCCTAGGAAATGCTAAATGAGAAATATTCTGTAAGTTGAGTTGATTAATTTGGAAAAAATGTAATTCAGTGCTTTGATCTTTGAACGCCGTAGGGCATGGATTTAGGGTTCCTAGTAAGTCAGGTAAGGGGATAATATTATGCAGTTAATTTTGAAATATGGACCGATTAAATTGCATATATAATGTTTTGAACGAATTAGGTATATAAAAGGATGGTTTTGACTATTATATGTTTTGGGGAAAATTTACGTGGTTGGCTTGAAATCTCCTATTTTCTATAAAATAAATAGTTTAAGTTAAATAAAGCCCTAGAGATGCTTAGACCCTATTTTTAGTAATTTATATTTTTCCCCATCAGTTTATTTATTTATGATCTATTAGATAAAAATTGTGTGGCATGAGAACAGTTTCTAAATGGTATATATGAGTAGAATGTTTTTACTGATATTACGAGATATGATATGGCGGTCGGGGCCTGAGATTTAATATGACGGTCGGGGGCCAAGATTTAATAAGACGGTCATATGTCGAGATTCGATAGAACGGTCGGGGGCCGAGAGTTATTAAATGACAGGATTTCTATGAAATGAGATATAATACATTTTTATTATATAAATTGCCATATATGATTTGAGAGCCCTGTGGATATGAAATGTGATGTTATGAGCATGGTACTGGAGCTATATGTTGGCAGGGAGTGCAATCACACTGGGATGATAATGTGATGATGGATAGACAATTTGGTGACCTAAGCCATAGTACTACTCCAAGGTTTTTGTTGGGGGCCCATCTGAGGCAGTTTTCGGATGACCATAGGTAGGCGCAATTGTACTTACTACCTTTACTAACTCAACTATGGTCGGCCAACCATATGTTGAGTCTAGCCTTCGGGCCGCACATGGGGCGAAGCATGTTGTATGAGTTTATGATAGCGTAACGACGCTAATACATCAGTCTAGGTTGTATCTTTTATGCATATATTGGCAAATTTACTAGAAAAGGGTTATATTGAGCCGACAGTTTATTATTCAGAATTATGTATTTTTAGATATACACTATAGTACAGTTTTAATTTCCATTTCATATATAGTTAAATAATGAAAGTTTTATATTCATGAGAACTCATGCTAGCCACACAAACTGATAGTAATATAATCTGTCTTACTGGGAAGTGTCTCACCCCATTATACAAATTATTTTTCAGGTTCTCCAGGGAACTGTACCTAGCGTACCTTATAGGGGTGGTTATCAGAATTGGTGAGATACTTGATGTATTATTTTGTTGTTTTGGGATTGTAATATGTAGACAAATATTGGTATGTATGTATTGGGGAATAGATAGAACTCTAGTAAAGTGTTTGGATGTTTAAGAAAACTTCCGCTTTATGGTTTAATTTTAGTAAGGACGGGTGCACCTGGGATTCCCTAGTTTGGGCGGGTTGCATTTATATATGCTACGGTTGGTATCATAGAGTTTATATGTTTTATATAGCACTCCGGGCCCATGTGGCGAGTTGGGGCGCTATAGGTGGTATCAAAGCCTAGGTTGTTAGGTTCTGCAAACTAGGTTGGATGATTTTACCAAAGTATAGGTTCAAGTAGGACAAGGATAGGAATGGGTAGAATAGGAATTTTGAGTTTTGCTTCATAAGCTTGGAGATAGAAATCCCTTGACGGACTTCTATATTTTTCTAGATCAGTCAACGGGTTTAGAAAACCATGGCAATCCATTGAATGTTTTGTTTCCGAGCGGAGGGGTAGGAACTTGAAAACTAGAATGAGAATATGAAATTGGCAGACTATGTCATAATCAAGGGAAAAGAGTTAGGCCGGTATGTGAAATTTATTGAAAGTAAATATTTTAATGTTATAATTGCACCAGACGTGGTAGGATATTGAGATTCTAAATTCATTTGGTTCTCTCTACAATATGGATCCTAGGGATAGTAACGCTGTCACTGGAGGTAGTAGTAGTGAGGGAGCTACCCATAAGGGTGGTAGTGATACTACAGTGGCACTTCGGGACTTCGCCCAGCAGTTTATGGCCAAGGTTATACAGAGTTCTCAGGGGCAGGATCGTTCCACTGCTGAGCTGGGAGATTCTATTGAGAAGTTCACTCACCTGAAGCCTCTTACCTTCGCGGGAAGTACCAACCCTATTTTGCGGAGAATTGGATTCAGGAGATTGAGCAGATCTTGGCCATATTGCGATGCACAGATGAGCAAAAGGTGCTATATACTACATTTAAATTGAATAAAGAGGCCGAGAGATGGTGGGAAGTAGTAAAGCTACTAGAGGAGCAGAGACTAGTACCTGTGGCGATGTCGTGGGGCCGTTTCATAGAAGTGTTCTTTGATCGGTATTTTCCAGCCTATAGGAAAGCAAAGGTAGAAGGGTTCCTAAACCTGACTCGGGGATAGCTGACTGTTCACCAATATGCCACCTGATTTGTGGAGCTATCACGCTTTGCTCCTTACATGGTTCTAGATGAGTTTATGAAGGCTTGGAAGTTCGAGAGGGGTTTAAAGCAAGAGATTATAAAGCAGGTGGTTGTATTACAGGTACAGGAGTTCACTACACTAGTGGATAAGGCCACTATGGCAGAGACGAGTCTACAAGGAGATGTGGAGGTTCAGAACTCGAAGAAGAGGCCAATGCCTTCTAGTTCTCATACGAGTGCGAGGTAGGATCCTTATAGGAGATATGGTAATAGCAGAGGCTAGTGACGGGATACACGTGGTAAAGCATTTCAGGGTACCTCATCATACCCTGTTTGCCCTAAGTGTAGCAAGAGGCATTCGGGAGAGTGTAGGGGCGGACCAGGTGACTGTTTTCGGCGTGATAAGCCCGAACAAATGGCACGAGATTTTCGCACAATGTTGAATTTCCCATCTCCACAGCAACAGTATTAGGGAGGTAACCAGGTACCGCGTGGAAACTATCAGAGGGGTACAACCCAGGCATGGGTGTATTCTTTGACTCTTGGCGACGCCAAGAATGCAGGAGATGTGGTGACAGATAACATTTGTGTGCTTTCAAATAAAGCCATTATAATTTTTGATTCAGGTGCGACACATTCTTTCATTTCTCAGGGATGCATCAAATTGTGCCGGGTAGAAACACAATTGTTAGATGCTGAATTAGAGGTGGTCACACCGATAGGGTCAGTGGTAGTGTGTAGTAAAGTGATCCGAGACTGTCTAGTGGAGATTTAGAGGATAATGATGCCCGCTAACTTGATTATCTTTGACATGCACGGTTTTGATATCATTCTAGGGATGGATTGGTTAGCAGCTAGCTATGCAAGTATTGATTACCACAGGAAGGAGGTAGTGTTCCAACTTCTTGAGGAGTCGGAGTTTATTTTTTTCAGGGTGCGCTCTGGACCGTGGATCCTTTCAGCTATGCAGACAAGGAGGTTACTTTTAGAGGTTTGTCAGGGGTATTTAGCATTTATAAAAGAGGCACCGAGGGAGGAACGTAAATTGGAGGATATTTTTGTGGTAAGAGAGTTCTTAAATGTTTTTCCAGAGAACTTACTAGGATTACCTCCTGATCATGACGTGAAATTTGCCATTATATTGATTCCGGCAACAGCATCTATTTCTAAGGCTCCATACAAAATGGTTCTATTGGAATTAAAGGAGTTAAAGGAGTAGCTGTAGGAACTTCTTGATAAAGGATTTATTAGACCGAGTGTTTCACCCTAGGGAGCACTGATGTTGTTTGTAAAGAACAAGGATGGGTCGATGAGGATGTGCATTGACTACAAAGAGATTAATAAAGTGACAGTAAAGAATAAGTACCTGTTACCTTGAATTGACGATCTGTTTGACCAGTTACAGGGCGCACATGTCTTTTCCAAGATCGATCTAGAATCCCAGTATCATCAATTGAGGGTTAAATCAGAGGATGTACCAAAGACAACCTTCTATACTAGGTATGACCACTATGAATTTATGGTTATGCCTTTCGGATTGACCAATGCTCTTGCAGCATTCATGGACCTGATGAACGGGGTATTCCACTCGTACTTAGATCAGTTCGTGGTTGTAGTCATCGATGACATCCTGGTGTATTTAAGAAGTCCTGAGGAGCATGAAATTTATTTGAGGTTAGAGCAAGTGACATTTCTAGTTAGAGCAAGTGGCATTTCCGGGACATGTTGTGTCCAGAGAAGGTGTTTTAGTGGAATCGAGCAAGATAGAAACAGTAGTTGATTGGGCGAGACCGAAGAATGTGCATGAAGTTAGAAGTTTCTTGAGTCTGGCAGGATATTACCACCAGTTTGTAGTGGGATTTTCTAAATTATCAAGTTCGCTGACACGAATCATGAGGAAGAACATGAAGTTCGAATGGACTAGTGAGTCTGAGCAGAGTTTTCAGGAACTGAAGCAGCGACTAGTTACCGCCCCAGTATTGACCATTCTATCAGGAAAGGATGGATTTGTGGTCTACAGTGACGCATCTTAGAAGGTATTTGGGTGTGTCTTAATGCAACAAGGAAATGTTATTGCGTACGCTTCTCGCCAACTCAAGGAGTACGAGAAGAATTATTTAACGCATGACATGGAATTGGTAGCAGTAGTCTATGCACTAAAAATCTAGAGGCACTATCTGTATGGTAAAAGGTGCAAGATCTTTAACAACCATAAGAGTCTTAAGTACTTTTTTCACTTAGAAAGAGTTAAACATGAGGCAATAGAGATGACCTAAGTTAATAAAGGACTATGACTATACCATTAGTTACCACCTAAGAAAAGCTAATGTGGTAGTTGATGCTTTGAGTCAAAAGTTAGTGCCTACGTCAATTTCAGCAATTGGAGTTCAACATCAAATTAGAATGAATTTGGAAAGGTTGGGTTTGGAGTTAGTGGAAGGAAATCACCAGGCATTTATTGCTAGCCTAGTAGTGCAACCAACCTTATGGGAAAGGATTAGAACAACTCAGATGAAAGATGCAGAGTTAATAGAGATTGTGAGTGGAATACAGGATGGGTTGAATGCAGATTTCAATGTCTTAGATGATGGGGTGTTGATATTTCACACCAAGTATATGCATATCGAATGATGCTGAAATTAAACGAACCATCTTGGAAGAGGCACATCGCTCTCTTTATACAGTGCATCCTAGGAGCACAAAGATGTACAGGGATTTACGGGAATCTTTTTGGTGGTCTAACATGAAAAGAGAGATCGCCCATTTTGTTGAACAGTACTTGACGTGTCAGCAGGTGAAGTCCGAGCACCAGAGGCCAGTAGGACCATTGCAACCACTTTTCATTCCTAAGTGGAAGTGAAAGCACATTTCCATGGATTTTGTCACGGGACTGCCATTGGCACTTCAGGGACAGAATGCTATCTGGGTAGTTGTTGACAGGCTGACAAAACTGCTCATTTCATTCTAGTTAAAGTTAATTATTCCATGAATAGGCCGGCAAAGTTTTATGTGCAAGAGATAGTCAGGCTGCACGACATGCTTGTGTCTATCATTTTAGATAGGGATCCGCAATTTACTTCCCAATTTTGGAAGAGTCTATAGGAAGCTTTGGGATCTCAACTCACTTTCAGTACTGCTTTTCAACCCAGACCGATGGTCAGTCAGAGAGGACCATTCAGATTCTAGAAGATATGTTGCGGGCATGTGTACTGGATTTCAGGCTTAGTTGGATTAAATATCTGCCATTAGTTGAGTTTGCATACAATAATAGTTATTAGGCCAGTATCGGGATAGCGCCGTATGAGGCACTGTATGGTCGTAGGTGCCTATCTCCGTTGTATAAGGATGAGGTCGGTGAGCGATAGATTTTAGGGCTGGAGCTTGTTTAGCAAACCTCTAAGAAAGTTCAGTTTATTAAGGAAAGAATAAAGATAACACAGAGTCGATAGAAGAGCTATGCGGATACACACCGATGAGAGTTGGAGCTCAAGGTTGGTGATGCCATATTTGTTAGGACTGCTCCAATGAAAGGGGTAGTGAGATTTGGGAAAAAAGGGGAAGCTAAGCCCTAGATGCATCGGACCATTTGAGATTTTGGAAAGAGTTGGTCTAGTGGCGTACAGAATTGCATTACCTCTAGCATTGTCTAGAATTCATGATGTGTTCCACGTGTCTGTGCTAAGGAAGTACATTTCGGATCCTTTGCAGGTGATTAGTTACGAGTCTTTGGAGCTCGGGAATGCATTGGTATATGAGAAAATACCGGTTCAGATTCTAGACTATAAGGAATAGAAGCTGTGTACAAAAAGGATTCCGCTTGTAAAGGTACTTTGGCGTAATCATGCAGTGGAGGAAGTATCATAGGAATCAGAGACAAAAATACATCAGAAGTATCCACAACTATGTGGAGAGGCTCAGCGTTAAACTGGTAAGTAGAGTGGTAGGTAAATGTTGTTTTTGTATAAAGGTTTCTTAGAGTAGGTTGTTTAATTTTATTAGTTGTTTATTGTTATGGTTTATGGATGGTCTTTGGGAGAGTTTTGTATGGATATTATAATTTCTCGAGATAGTATATCTAACTACGGTATTCCTCCGCCATAAGTAAGGGAAGTTAATAAATTTAGGATGGGGCTACTATGTGGGTGGCCGCCGACTTTTCCTGGAGTCAGATCAGCAGATCAGTGATTATTCAAGGGATGTAATGGAGTAAATTTAGAGGACGAAATTCTTATAAGGCGGAAATTTTAGAAACCCAAACTCAAAAATAAAGAGGAAATAAAGAAAAAGAAGAAAGGACAATTTAAAAAGGGCAAACAGCAAGGCTCGTTGACGAATTCCCTACTTTCATTGACAAATGTTCTTCTGCAGTTAATCAACGAAATTCAAGGGTCATCAAAGAAGAGATACTGAGAGGAATTTCAAGCATACGGTTCATTGATGAACCCTTTCTTTCATCGATGAACGTCCTTCTATGGTTCGTCGACAAAGGTCCCATTTCGTTGATGAATTGTGCTGAGTCAAAGGGTTATAAATAGAATTTTAGGTTGCTTCTCCATTAAGAAATTTAATTTCTCTCTCTCTCTCTCTCTCTCTCTCTCTTTCTAACCCACGAACCCTCACCCCTTCTCTCTTCGATTTCTCACCATTCGTTGTCTGAATCGATGATCGGAAGTCGCCCCGAGGATCTAGGGGCGTTTCCCTACAAGTTTAGCGGAGTTGATTTTTGATCTGGGCTTTCCTCGCACCACTCCAAAACTAGGTTAAGTAGGGTATTTTAGGGTTTTATTATTAATTTGGAGTATATAGGGCCTAAGAAATACTAAATGAGAAATATTCTATAAGTTGAGTTGATTAATTTGGGAAAAATGTAATTTCAGGGTTTTGATTTTCGAACGCCGCAGGGCATGGATTTAGGGTTCCTAGTAAGCCAGGTAAGGGGATAATATTATGTTAGTTAATTTTGAAATATGGACCGATTAAATTGCATATATAATATTCTGAACAAATCAAGTATATAAAAGGATGGTTTTGATTGTTATATGCTTTGGGGAAAATTTACGTGGTTGGCTTGGAATCTCTTATTTTCTATAAAATAAATAGTTTAATTTAAATAAAACCTAGAAGATGCTTAGACCCTATTTTCAGCAATTTATGTTTTTCCTTGTCAATTTATTTATTTATGATCTATCAGATAAAAATTGCGTGGAATGAGAACAGTTTCTAAACGGTATATATGAGTATAATGTTTTTACTGATATTATGAGATATGATATGACGGTTAGGGGCCGAGATTTGATATGACGGCCGGGGGCCGAGATTTAATATGACGGTCGAGGGCCAAGATTTAATATGACGGTTGTATGCCGAGATTTGATATAACGGTCAGGGGCCGAGAGTTATTAAATGATAGGATTTCTATGAAATGAGATATAATATAGTTTTATTATGTAAATTGTCATATATAATTCTAGAGCCCTGTGGATATGAAATGTGATGTTATGAGCATGGTAACATAGCTATATGTTGGTAGGGAGTGCAATCACACTGGGATGATAATGTGATGATGGATAGACGATTTGGTGACCTAGGCCATAGTACTACTTTGAGGTTTTTGCTAGGGGGGCCCATCCAAGGCAGTTTCCAGATGACCATAGGTAGGTGCAATTGTACTTACTACCTTTGCTAACTCAACTATGGTCGGTCGGCCATATGTTGAGTCTAGCCTTCGAGCCGCACATAGGGGGAAGCATGTCGTATGAGTTTATAATAGCGTGACAATGCTAATACAACAATCCAGATTGTATCTTTTATGCTTATATTGGCAAATTTACTATAAAAAAGTTATATTGAGCCGACAGTTTATTATTCAGAATTATGTATTTTTAGATATACACTATAGTACAGTTTTAATTTCCATTTCATATATAGTTAAATAATGAAAGTTTTATATTCATGAGAACTCATGCTAGCCACACAAACTGATAGTAATATAATCTGTCTTACTGAGAAGTGTCTCACCCCATTATAAAAATTATTTTTTATGTCTTTTAGGGAACCGTACCTAGCATACGTCGAGGCCGATATTAGAATTCTAGGAGTGGTTATCAAAACTAGTGAGATACTAGATGTCTTATTTTGTTATTTTAGGATTGTAATATGCAGACAGATAGTGGTATGTATGTATTGGGGAACAAATAGAACTCTGGTAAAGTGTTTGAATGTTTTATAAAACTTTCACTGTATGGTTTAATTTTAGTAAGGGCAGGTGCACCCAGGATTCCCTATTTAGGGCGAGTTACATTTATATATGCTACAGTTGGTATTAGAGAGTTTATATGTGAAATTAGGATAGCTTCCCAAGAGGGGGGTGAATTGGGAATTTAAAAACTTTCTTTTTAATTCCTTTTAAGAATACTTAACTTCTTTTATTGTTTATCTAATTCTTTTACTTGTTTGTTTAATTTGTCAAACAATAACTTGGTTTCTTTTATAGAATCAACAACACAAGCACTTAAACAACTAAATCACCAATCAACCTTTCAATTAACCACACTATCCAAACTAACCAAACACAATTTGAAGGCAAACAACCAAACCAAAATTAAGATATACAGTAGTAAGAAATTAGGATGGTTGTTTGTTTATGTATGCCTTATAAATATGAATCAAGCCTTGTAGTTGAATGATATGCTTGTTAAAATAAATTTGCTTCTTTTATATGATTTACAACCACACATCCACACTCTTCCCAAAATTCAGAATTCAAATAAACTCTTAGTTAATTTTCTTTAGTGTTTTAACCAAGTAACGTACTCCTATATGGTTTCCGCAAAGTATGGTTTAACCAACGTACTCCCTTTCGGTTTCCGCAACCCAAAACAAAATTAAACTTTAAGTTTGTTTGATTTCTAAATAAACGTAGTGTATATGATTTCAAATTTAAACCATCCACGCAATATAAATATGCTGAAAATAAAGAGTAAGGGAAAGAGAGAGTGAAACAGGATTTTACGAGGTTCGGCTTCAACACAGCCTACGTCCTCACCTTTGGCAAAACCACCAAAGGATTCACTAAACCTGTTCCTTTACCGGGTGGAACAATACCTTTATACACTCCTTCAGAAGGCTAGAGCAGCACCTCTCTAAGCGATAATCCCTTGCCTAGCCAACGATCCAGCAAACCTGGAATCGTCACAATCTATAAGAATATAATATAAATTCTGCGTACAAAAAATACTCCCAAAATTTAGAGCAGGTTGTACAAATTGAAATGTAAATTGTACTTCAAAAAACCAAAGCAAAATAGAATATATGAAGCTCTAAAGTTTTTAGAAGTCACAAATGGTTCGTTTAAAAGAGAAATGGAATTGCAACCCGGAACCAAACTTTGATATTTTCAATCTACCAGAATTGTAGAATTCCTCCCCAGCAAAAGATGTGAGCAAAGAAGAACTTCAGAAGAATTTCAGCACAAGATGAATTTCAAATTTTGTCTGATTTCTCTCTTTTCTTGTGTTTTCAAGTATTGTGTTTTTTCATTACCCAAAGAGGTATTTATAGGCAACTTAAAAGATCAACTTCCACATCAAATTAGGTAAACTTTGAAAAAACATTTAATTTGTTGACTAAATTTTGAATTTCAAAATTTTGAAAGATCAACATTCACATCAAATTAGGTAAACTTTGAAAAAACATTAAAATTGTTGACTAAATTTTGAAATTCAAAATTTTGAAAGATGTTGTCCATATCAAATTAGGTAAACTTTGAAAAAACATTAAATTGTTAATTAAATTTTAAAATTCAAAATTTTGAAAGATGTTGTCCATATCAAATTAGGTAAACTTTGAAAAAACATTAAATTGTTGATTAAATTTTGAAATTCAAAATTTTAAAAGAAGCTTCCCTTTGAGATTTAAAATTTGCTCCACGTGGCAGTCGTCTGCCATGACATGGCAGTCATCTGTCATAGTTAAAATTTAAACCCAAAATACTTTTATTAAACCCTTTAACTTGCCAGTCATCTGTCCATAGACAGACAGTCATCTGTCAGGTGTACTGCTTATCAGAAATTCAATTTTTATTTTGAACACTTTCCTTCCTTTAAGACCTTTGTTACTTTAATTTCAAAAACATGTTTTAAGCTCTTTAAAACAAAGTGTTTCTTAGTTTCTTTTGATTTTATAAGAGCTTCACATATCTAAATGACATTTGGTTTTGAAGTACTTACAAGAGTTCTTCTAATTATGGTCTTCTTAAATCCTTCAGCTTCCTTCAACCTTTTGAGGTTTACTTTTGACTTTGGGTTTGCTTGCCCTTAAGATTCTTCATTTGTTATTCATTGCCTTCAATATTCTGAGGTGCTTTCACTAGATTAACATTGAGCTTCAACTTATCAACCTTGAGAGTTCTTTTACCTAAAACACATCACTTAACATCATATGTTAAAGCATCCTTCATTTTGTTATCATCAAAATAGGATTGAAAACTCTAGTTAAGTCAACAATATGTTTTATCTAGCACTCCGAGCCCACGTGGCGGGTCGGGGCGGTAGAAGTAATGTCATGGGAAAGTGCCAAACAGACTATCATAGTAGCATCTACTATGGAAGCTGAATTTATGGCATGCTTTGAGGCCACAATTCAAGCTTTGTGGTTGCAAAATTTTATCTCGGGACTTTGAATTGTCGATAGTATTGCTAGACCGTTGAGAATTTATTGTGATAATTCCGTAGCAGTCTTTTTCTCCAAAAAAAGACAAATATTCTAATGGCGCTAAGCATATGGAGCTTAAATATTTGGCCGTTAAAGAGGAAGTTCGGAAACAGACAGTGCTTATAGAACATATAAGGACTGAGCTTGATAGTTTTGGTGTATTCCCAAGAGGGGGGTGAATTGGAATTTTAAAATTTATTCCTGAGTTTATTTAATCTAACAGCAGTATATTCGCAACCTATGGTATGTCTATACAATTCAAAATGTGCAAATAAATATAACGTGCGGAAATTAAATCATAGGCGACATTCACAATATAACATACACGTGCAACAAATAAATTACGAAAAAATAAAATGCACACACAAAATTTTATCAGGGTTCGACCAATACTACCTATGTCCTCACCTCTAGCTCGCAAGACCGAGGATTTCACTAATGCTCACTTAACAGGTGAAGCAGCACCGTTTATAACCAAATTAATTAATGAGGCTGACCTCAACTTACACCTTACCAAGATGGTGCACCTAACTTTCCTAACTAGGTCTAAGCTAATTTGGGACTATTTACCAGGACTAGTCTCCCTTTTCAGGCCTATGCCTGGAATACAACAAATGTGTATAAAATTTTGTGTACACGGAAATGTTTCTTACACAAGCAGATATGTACCACTACACACAAGTACTAGTCAATGCACATTAATAACATAGGAACTATAAGCTCAGTGATGTGTATCTTTGTGCAAGAACCACTCAACAAGATGTGATCACTATAATGTTCAAGAGTGTTCTAAACAAGCTATATCTTTGAAACAAGTTATATCAAATCTTAATAACAAATTAGGGTTTCAAAGATGCTAATAAGATAATCTAACTATCTCAAAAGATTTCCTTCAATGAAATGAGCACAAGAGTAGTTTGAAAATATTATAACTTGTAGAAAATATTTTGCACAACAAAATCAAGCTATAGGAATCTTGCAATGACAATGCAAAGATCCACAAGCCTATGAGTTTATCCTAACACAAGATTTACTATATTCAAATATGTGGGATAAACTTTGCTAAACTCCCCAAAATAATATCAAACAATCAAGCCAAGCAAATGGGAGTATGAGCAATTTATACTAGTCAATAGCCCAATATAAAACTCTCACAAAGCTAAGATATATCAAGGGAACGAAGATTTGAGAGTGTTTTGAAGTAAAATGGGCAATATGAACTTTTGGAAATGGAGAGGATTTTTTATAATGATTTTTGCTAATCTCTAACTAATCCTCACAAATAAACTCATATTTCTAGACCAATGCAAAAATATAATTGTTTAGGACATGTAGGGTATTATTAGAATTATTTAAAAATGTTTCAGCAAAGTTAACCCCATTTAAAAAATTTAACCTCGGTAAAAAAACTTGTCCAACCCGAGAGTACCGGTCGACTGAACTTAAGGTTCAGTTGACCAAGTGACAGAGTTTGGTCGACCGTGCAAAAAATGAACTGAGAGTTCAGTCAACCATACATGTATGGTTTAAGGACAGTTTTCCAAATCCATGCGGTTCGGTTGACCAGGTCATTTTGAACTATAGGGTTCAATGGACTAGGCAGTTGGAATCTCCTATGTGGGGGTTCGGTCGACTAGGGCGTTGCTCATATATTTCTAGTCGGTCGACTGAGGAGTCAAAATGTTGACCCAGTGGGAGTTCGGTCGACTAAGCTGTATGAACTTGGCAAGGTTTAATCGACTGTACTTTGGTCAAATCGTTGACCTCTAACTGGTTTAGTCGACTGAATGCTTTTATACATTTCGGTTCGGTTGACCGAACATGCATTTTTAATGTATTTCAGTTTTAATCCCTTTATACAATAACCCTATTCATATAAGCATATTTCTTTATGTATGCATGTGGGTCCTAGGGTCATTCTAGGTCTTTTTTAGGACACCGAAAAAATCCGATGTCAGTCGATTGAGGTCATTTGATTTTCAAGTGATGTGTGGGGACCTAAAATTGTTCTAAGGCCTTTGAGCTTGTAGTTCCTACATGCATGATATGCATTAAATATTATAGACATTTTTTCTCCTAATTACTGTTACAAACCCGAATTGAATAATAATGAGATACAATAAAAATGATCTTCAGGTTCTTCATGCTTTACTTCATGTGCCATCAGTGTATATGCTAATATAAACCTGCACATGAACTAGATAGCCATCAAATATTTGAGTATTTGTCATTATTAAACTTGGGTGTGACCTATGAGGTCAATAGAGCTCATGATAGTAGATCCTTTAATTAAGGGGTTGACACCAAAGACATTTAAGGAACATGCTAATCACATGGGTCTTTGTTGTAATCCCTGATGGATCTTTATGTTTTGTTCTATAACATATATAATGATATTAATAACGATGTTTCTGAACATTTTTTCCTATTTACCATCAATTATGTAATTATGGAGATGAATTATTGTTAATAGGATTGTTCTTTGACAAAAAACATTATAGGGACATTATGGTTACTTTCTATTATGGATTATAGTTAGATGATTTGCTAGCATTTGTAGTGCATGGAAGGGAAGATGTCGCTTTAATAATATTTACCACCATGACCTGTGTTAGTAAGTTATTTAATTATAATATTATGGTAATCTCACTAAAAGTATGAATAAGCTGACAATTGTGCACATATTATGGTTATATTGTTAATTCAAATTAACGTCATTCATATGGGTTAAGTGGGAGAATGTTGGATATATCACAAAGGATATGTCCTACATGAATGACATGAGTCCCACATGAAGGGTATGTGTCCCATCTGATAAGAGATGGATTAATTACTTGCTTTGAAAATGCATGCATGTGTGAGATTAATAACTAGGAAGTTGAATAGTTTCCTATATACAACTACTCTTATGGGAGTAGCTAAAAAAAAAAAAGTGAGTGTGCATTTTTCCTGCATGGTAATGGAGTGAACAAGGAGAGGTATAGGAATTGTCCTCTCTCTACTTTTGCTCTCTGTTCATTAGCCCTACTCCCATAAATCTTGTGAAGTATCGAATGGAGATTGGGGTGAAGTGAGAGAAACAATTCTTGAAGTGACCTTCTTGGTTAACATACACCATGAACGATGCCGGTATGTTTATATATTATGGTTTACTTTATTTTCCGCATCAAAGTTAATATGCATATGTGAAGATCATGATAATAAAAGATCTTGTGTTTAACAAATAATAGCATATAAAATTTCTTAAAGTTTGGTAAAAAGATGTGGACTTCTATTGAAATTTAAAAAATTATACATACCTTTCTTAAGTTTGACAAAAAGTTATGAACTTGGCTTGATGTTTCAAAAATTCTACTAACCTCCCATGTGATTTGAATAAAAAGATATGTTCCTTTTCTTGCGACATGATAAAAAGACAAACTAGAAAAGTAGTATTGTGCCATAAAAATCAAATATCAAGAGAGTTAAAAGATCTCGTATATAAAAAGGTTCATGTCTTTTTACCAAAATTCCTCTCCCTCCCCTCCCCTCGGTTTGTCAATAGGACTGTAAGTTATAATATTTCCATCCTACTTGTGAGGTCTAATAATTGATGCACTGAGGGCCTTAGGCTATTTGTTTGTGCTGAATAGTCTCTAACTAATTTTAAAAACAAAGGAGATCAGTGTTATTTAGGTACATGCTGAATATCTTCAAATCACTTTTTGTTTGGTAAGCATTGAAAACGATGCTTAATGCTGCTCATGGAGTGCTTAGTAAAATTAAATATTAAAAATTAAACACTAAATTCAAATCTAATTTATTGAATCAATTTAAAATTGAACTTAAACCAACACTAAATTTAAATACTAAATTATTTTGATATTTAATATTTAAATATATATTTTTAATTTTAACCTTTTTAACTCTTATGATCATAAATATATTTAATAAAATTAATAAGTGATTTCATATTAAAGTTTTAAGTTTAATAAAGGTAATATTTTTTGTCAAATATAATTTATTAAACAAAAATAAAATTTATTATTTCCACATCTGATTCGATGGATGAATTTTGAGAAGTTCAACTGCCAAAGAAACAAACCCCCTCAGCAGCTTCTTCCCGTCTTCATCATCCTCTCTTTCCCTCTTTGCACGAGAGGAACGGCATCTCTTCCCCCACCTCCTTTCCCTTTATCAATCTCGCACAAGACCGCTGGCTCGTCCCCTCCCTCCCTTTTCCCTCTCACAATGACAGACCATCTTTCTGCGACACAGATGAGGTAGCTTTCTGCCCTACAGCATATTGGCGCCTCTCTCTCTCTCTCTCTCTCTCTCTCTCTCTCATGTCAGCTACCTCAAGCGCTACCGCCGGAGCCTCGCCGGAGGACATGTTGCGGCCGGCATCCGCCATAATTTCCGGTGACACCAGTGAGCCATCCTCTGCATCAAACGTGACTCTGACCTTGCCTTTCTCCTCTGGGAATCCTAGAATCGAAGAGACCAGAGGTGTCATGCATCTCTACCGTGACGAGGCCTCTGCTTCATCTTCTGATCTCCCTGTAAGCTCACAGTTCTCGTTTTGTATGATTGGCGTAGAGCTGTGAAGGCTCTCTTTGTTTCTTGCGAAAATGTTAGGAGGAATCTTTTTCTTCTAAGGAACAAATACGTTTGAATGTAATATTTTTATGTCGATAAAAAAGTGAATTAGGACTTTAAATAATTAAAATTTTATTCTTTCTGTGGACACAAGAAGAACCTATAGAAAGTTTGAATCTTTAAGATTGCACTTAATTTATTCGTTCTCTCCACACAGCCGGTTGAGAAAGGGGAAGTTGCATTAGGTAGCTGACACCTGACTCAAAACTTGTCAAATAGCTATGAGTCCTTACCAATAAATTGCTGGATAGTCATTATGAGTGATGTGTTTGCCTAGATACAGTTCCAAATATGCAAGGGTTCTTGCATTGTTCTAGATCTGAGTAAGTAAAGAACTTTGTTCAAGAGAGACTAGGGTTAGAATTGCTAACTTGGAACATAAGGACTTAATGAAAAAAAATACATGGAAATAATTGACAGAATAGTTAGAAGACGGCTTTTCATGATTTGCTTTCAACAAACCGAATAGAGAGAAAAGATAAAGAAATGGAGAAGTCGGTATTTAAACTTAGATACACTTGGAAGGAAAACAATAAGAATGGACAGGTATCCTTAAGTCATTGCAGCTAAAGACCTAAGGATAGTGTTGCGGATGTTAAAAGAGTAGGGGACATAATTATAAATGAGATGGTCTTAAGACAAGATATAATAGATTTATTAATGCTTATGCACCTTTGGTAGGGTTTACATAAAACATTAGACAAATTTAGGAAGAAAATATTATAGGAGTGATTTGATTGAATTGAATAGTTACAAGGACAACGAAGCTTATGAGAGGATACGTGGAGAACATAGATGTGAAGATAATACGAGTTAAGTGATATGATATCATAATATGTTGTTTCATGTCATATGATCGTATAATGACGAAAACAAGCTTTAAGAAGAGAGAACACTTAATAACCTTCAAAGTGGACAAAATAAAAGTCAAATAGATTTTTTCTTAAGTAGGAGGGTAAATTGTTCATTATGTAAGGATTGTAAAATTGTTCAATGTCAAAGGGTAACATAATCAATGTAAGAGCACTAGGTGGTAGAACTTAAAGGTAGTAAACATAATAAAATTTAATGGTAAAATGATGAAGAAGTCTTTGGAATAGGATGACTAGTTATATTAGAAAGTTAGCAAAAGAGGTGTTGTATGAATCTAGAAGATGTATGACTAGTAAAGAGAGTTGTTGTTAGTGGGATCAACTTAGATGGTTTGAACACTTGTAACATTGGATAAATAACTCATAAATGAGGAGGGGTGAGTTGTTGTTAGTCAGGAAAGGGAGTCATTAGTTTAGGATTACTTGGACATGTAGAAAATAAGATAAGGGAAGAGCGGTTAAGATGGTTTGTACACTTTCAGTGTAGGCTAAATAACTAATGATTGAAGAGGAATGTTGAAGAGGGATGACTGATGGTGAGTATGGCTTTGATATTAATCCAATTTCGGAGCATGTTACCCTAGATGCAGCAAAATGGCAAAAGTGTATTCACGTAGACAACCTCACCTCGTGGGGCTTAAGATTTGGTTGTTTTTGTTGCTATAGGATTTAATCTGTTTGGTTTTTCATTGTGTAGGGGGTTTGTGAGGAGCTGGAAGCCAATTTTTGGTTGCCTATAAAACTTAGCGAAAAGAAAGAAATGAAAATTGTATCTCATGTTGTATATTGTCTGGTTTTAACAAAATTAAGAAAACTGGACCAGAAAAAAAGAAGAAAAGTTAATAAAGTTCTTGTCAATTAAGATACATAGTTGTTTTCATAGAGTGGAAGAAATATATATATATTTTTAAATAGCAAAAGAAAGTATATTAGGTATATTAGATAGAAAGAATAGATGGTACAAAGTGGGGACAAGGAGTTCACCAAACAAAAAAGAAGAAACAGAAAATAAAAATACAAGATCCCCAGAAAAACTATACAAAATTAACCAAGAAAACTCCTTTTCAAACTCTTTCCATCATAATTTACTGAACTTTTCAAATTTGCTAATTCCCTTAGACCCTTCACCCTTCGACTTTTACCACCATCCAAATGCACTTCATTTCCTCTAATATTGCTTAGCTTTAAATCCATTTTATCCAATAGAATTTGGGTTTCTATATCCAAAAGAATATCATTCAGTTGAGTGGACAGATTATTTTCATGAGTTATTTAAAATTCATGATTTTCTTTCTTCAATTTTTATAGGGGAATCTGCAATCAAATAGATGACAAAAATTTAATATTTTGACAATTTGATGTCTAAGTAAGCTATTTTAGTATTTTTATATTTTTGTATTTGCTTTTGGCAATTGAAATACTCTTTGCTCAAGATTCATGTAGAAATTTCAATTCTTAAGAGATTTAGATTTTTTTTTTTTTTATAATTTGTAAAGTGAGGCTCATTAATAGGGCATCACTGCAGCAATCTTGTATAGTTTAGAATTTTGTATTTTTGCAAATTGTATTGTTGTAAATGTGTGCATGCATATTTTTCAACCATGGGTGTTTCATTTTTTGGGCCATGATTTTGTGGAACACTGGCTTCATGCATTAGTTTAAATCAATTTTTTGGAAGGCATAATTTGGGTGCATCTTGGGACAAGGCAGGGCTATAATAGCTTGAGGCATAATCTAACATACACTCTTAAAATACAGGAACATAATACAAGGAGCTTTACGCTTTTGTCCAAAAAGTATGCATTTAATGCATTTTGATGAGGCTTACGTATTTTAATTTTGTTAATTTGAAGATTTTTGTTTTTAAACTACGACTAGAAAAATTAAACCGTATGTATGGATGAAAGAATTCTAGAATGCTCTAATTTGATTGAATCTCTAGAACTCTCAAACCTAAATGGCGAAACCTTTCCAAAACAATTGAGTTGCATCTTGGATCATAAACACAATGAACTTCGTAATTTTTATGATTGCCTCTTAGTGTGGTTTAATTTAATGAGTTTAAGTTTGTATCTTGGGTAGCCAACAAATAGATAAAGTCATATTTCAGTTTCTTTCAAATTCTATTTGTACTATGCTAGTTTTCCATTACCCAATGTATATGTGATTTGATATTAAAAATATATAGTCCTTGGAGGCTTACGTCTTGAGGCTTATGCCTCATCTCTTTTGGGTTAAAAAGTCTTGCATTAAATCATTGGTTAAATTACACAAATTATGTTGAATCCTAGGTATTTGATGACTAAATTCTGATTTCCCTCCTCACTTGTTTTTTAATATAACCAAACAAGTTGGAACATAAGATCGCATGAGTTAATTTCTGCTAGATAAGGTCATATGAGTTAATGTCTTCTATCTTTTGTGTTGCTATTTAGGTTGGAAGAAAACCTCTTGTTTGTGTGCTTGGGGTTCCAGATCACATGACATATGCTGATTTCTGCCAATTTTGTGGTTCGTTTATTCAGCATATCTTGGAAATGCGAATTGTCAGGTGCATTTGGAGTTCTCGTATTTTCCTCATTTTTATGGGAGTGGTTTTCTGTTTTTGCCTATTGACGTTTTTCTTGATCGTTTTGTTGATTTGGATTCAGGAATGATGGAATGGAGGATAGATATAGTATTTTGATAAGGTTTGACAGTCAGGACTCTGCAGATAATTTTTTCAAGCATTTTAATGGGAATCGGTTTTCATCCCTTGAGGTTTTCTTAGCTTTTGTATACTGTGTGTTTTGTTCTTTAAATATTTTTAATAAGAAAATATAATTGTCCAATTAATAGTAAATATTTATACAAATTGTTTTGGTGCTATTGTTGTTATTATTTACTGTATTTGTTTTTGAATGTAGGTAGAGGTCTGCCGCGTGCTTTTCACCGTGGATGTGCAGTACACTGGTTCAATCGAACATGCACAGACTGCCCCTGCAAGCTCAACTGAGCAGCTTACATGTCCAGTTTGTCTTGGTATGTTTGTTCTGTTATAACTCAGGAAATTGGCTTTTTTTTTTATTTACCATGTTAAGGGAAATAGAACAAGGTGAGGATAAAATTCAGGGGCAATAGAACAAAAGGTTTTCAGTGGATCAAACTGCCCTGGTAGCAGGGATGGAACCGGGCTTCATCCGACTGTGGTTTTTGGATGGGATTGGGATGGGATATGCACAATTTTCTTTAGGGGGCCAAATGTGAATTTTAAAGTAAGATTTTAACTAATATATTTAAATTTTGATTGACAGATTGCATAAGTTAGGACCTTTATCTTTTTCTTTGGGGAGTTTTGGGGGGGGGGGGTGTTGTGCATGTGTGTGAAGGGCACTCTTGTTGCCCTGGCCATCTCTTTATAATAGTGTTGTTCTGTTGATCCTCTCGAAGTAGGGCTTTACAAAATTTACTGAAAAACTGAAAACTGCACTGAAGTTGGATCAAGTTCATTTTTTGGAACAGTTTATCGATTTTTGACTCAGTTTTTCAATTTTTGGTTTTGGTTCTGGTGTTATGAAGAAACCAAAATACCAAAGATAGATTGTAAGATTTATTTATTTAATTCCATTCAGATCTAAAAATTATTTTAGTTCATTCATTTATTTAATAGTTATTTTTTTTTTATTTACTAATTAATTCGTTTAAGCAGGAAGAATGGCTAATTCGTTTAAGCAGGAAGAATGGCGGAAAAATTGGCTCAAATTATGCAATTGTTTTTTTCATTAAAGGGGAAGGGGGAAGTTTATATAGGAAGAGGGGAGGTCACTCCACTCCTTCATTCTCGATGTGGGAACAGTGATTTAGGGAGCTGCATAATAAGGTAGGAAGAGACATGCATGGTGACCGATGAGCTCACTCAGTTGCATGGGTAGAAATTTGCCCCACATTGAAAGATTGAGGAGGGTCAACATGGATTGACTTCCCAACCATCAATAAAAGCCAACGCCCTTCTTTCATAGTTTTCCACATTTTGGGCTATTTGGCTCTTATATAGGCCTTATTACATGGGCTCGTGTTAAAATCTTTGTTTTTGTAATTTTAGTCTATGAATATTGTTCAAAAAGCTATTTAAAGAAGCTTATATTTGGCTTCTTTAACAACAACAACAACAACCAAGCCTTAAGTCCTGCTAGGTAGGGTTGGCTATATGAATCCTTTTTTGCCGCATCAATTTCCTTTAAGGAATGAAAGGAATGAAGGGCTGTTAAATTCTTACCTACAATCTCATTCCAAGTTATTCAAGGTCTACCTCTTCCCGAGATAGGATTGGCTATATGAATCCTTTTCTGCTGCATCAATATATCCTCTAAGGAATGAAGGACTGTTAAATCCTTACTTTACAATCTCATTCCAAGTTATTCTAGGTCTATCGCTCCCCCTCCTATTTTGCCACTAACATTAACTAGCTTATTATCCACTCTTTGTTGGTGCGCTTACTACAATATTTGGCTGACATTATGCATGCCTAAAGTTAGCCCACCTTATCTTATCTTCTAAAGGTACTATATATATATTACCACAAATATGTTCATTTTGTATAATTATCATTTGCAATTATACCTCTCATCCATCTTAGCATTCTCTTGCCAACAACTTTTACTTTTTGGATATGTTGTTTCTTTGTTATTGGTTTTGATCCTCATAGCAAAGTCGGTGTTATAGTTGTCTTATAGAACTTCTATTTTAAATTTAGGGTATTCTTCAATTACACAACACACCCAAAGCACTTTTGTATTTTACACAACCCGCTTTAACTTATCTCCTCCAGCTTGCATTAGTAGATCCAAGGTATTGAAATCTATTAGTGCTATTACTTTCATGGACATCAAGTTCAATATTTTATTCAATATTATTCCTACCATGACTAAAATAACATTTTGTAGATATTGTCTTATTTCTACTTGTCTTAAAGCCTCTAAATTCTAACGGCTTATTTGGCTCTGCGGAATAGCTTTTCATTCGAATAAGATGGAATATATCTTAAATTTTGGGAATCAAGGGAATAGTTATTCCTTATATATTTCTAATTATTTCATTCAACATGTAATAAGAAAGGAACAGACATGTCCATGATGAAATTTGGGAATAGTTATTCCTTGTCTATTCCTTATTATGGACTCATAAAATGCTTCACATTATTATTTGTTTTATAGTAACAACATAATTTATTGTATAACTAATTGTAACTAACCTACTAAAACTAATCTATTCTTGGGAATTGGCATTCTGCAAACCAAACGTAACCTAAAGATTCTCTCCATAATTCTTACATAAGTTCTCTCCACCTCCAATTTCGTCAACTATGACAATGTCAACTTCAAACATGCACCAGTAACCTAATTTTTGATACTTATAGTAAGTTTTCATCCAAGAATAATGCAAAAAGATAAAGGCTCAAAGCAAACTCTTGATGTACACCTATTGTGATTGGCAATTCCCAAGACTCTCCACATGTAGTCCTAACACAAGTCATTGCCCTAATGTTCATATCCCTAATGACTTCTATAGACCTATAACATACTCCCTTTTTTCTAGAATCTGCCATGAACTTCCCTAGGTACCCTTGGCTGCATTACATAAAGAAAACTAGAAGCGATAGTGATAATTTGTGAAGCATATAATGAAGAATCATATGAAGGTCTCTTGGTGGAAGATCCGCCAACCAAGGAAAATCTTTATCAAGGTTTGATAATCTCGTGCATAGATGTTAAAAATTTTATAGCATATAAAGCTTTTGAGAGGTTAGGTAGAGAAACTAGCAATTGGGCAACGAGTGAAGAGCCTGCTTAATTGTCTTTACTCATCAAGCACCATTATTTATTTATTTTTCTGTAACAAAGTTTACTCTTGTGTTACTTAGAGACTATGTTACATATGTTGGGTATATGTGCTTGTCGAGTTGTTGTCTCTATCAAATATCTAAATAGCAGGACACGAGGACATAGATAAATCACATTGAAAAATTGATATGGATTTGGGGTTCTTCATTTTAAATTGAAAGTAGTATTTATTCATGTAAATCATTTTACTCTCATCTACATCATTCTATCCATTCTTTTCTTGTTGAGAATCGTTTGGGAAGAGCTAATCCTTTGAAGGTAAAGGATTCTTGTGGACTGCCATTCTTAATAGAATTAACATCAACATCACTTGAAGATTTATAGGCCATACATGCATGTCCCTTTCTCCTAATGTGTGCCTTATGTATTACACTAATAGTGAGGATCATGTGCATTTATTTCTTCATTGCTCTGTGGCTTGGTGTTTATGGAGTAAGCTTTTTTATTTGTTGGAAGAGTGTTGGATTTGCCATCAATCTTTAGAAGATTTTTTGTTGATTGATTTTGTTGGCTTTGGGAATTAGAAGAAGGCAAATTTTTTGTGGTAGTCTGCTGTTTTTACAGCTATTTAAGTTATCTGGTTGGAGAGGAATGGTTGAATTTCTTGTCATCATGCTTTGCCTATTGATCTTGTTTTTGATAGTGTTATTCTATTTGTATAATTGTGGGTATTTGCTTTTGGTTGGTTTGGTCATACGGTCTTCTCTGATACTTAGTGTGATTGGTTGGCCCTTTTTGCTTAGTTTCTTTTTTATCTGTTTGTGGCAGTTCTTTTATTTTATTTTTGCTTTTAGTTTGTAATGTGAAGATTCTCATCTTTGTGATTTTCTTCTTCTTCATTATTGAATTTCTTTGTTTTCTATATATAAAAAATGAAATACATAATGGGTGGACAAAAATTTTGTGGACTTTTTATTTTTTATTTTTATTTATTGAAGGCTTATCTGAAACAAGAATAATATATTGATATGAGAGAGAGGGGGATGATTGTCTTAAATTTTGGAAAATTTGCGGAAACTTATATTTTGGGAGAGTTTAAAAGGAAATCAGGTTTTATTCCATTTTGCAAAATTTGACTGAATTTTCAGTAATTTTCCTAAGATTCTTACGTCACTGAAAATCTCTAAGAATATTTCGGATCTTAAAATTAGCATGGTTAGAGTTGGGTAGCAGCTATCAATTTAGTTTTGATAGAGTTAGATGGTTTGGCTAACCTAGCTGGTTGCTCCATTTTGGGGTGGTTTCTAACTTATTTGGGTCTCCCACTTGGTGGTAATCCGAACTATACTTCGTTTTGGGATTGTGTGGTGGAGAGTGTGCGGAGTAGATTGGAGGTTTGGAAGAGAGCTTACTTATCATGAGGAGGCCATATTACTCTTTTTAACGCTGCTCTTTCTAATATACCTATATATTTTCTTTCCTTTTTCAAAATTCCAGCTAGAGTGGTAGAGTCTTTGGAGAGGATTATTGGGGACATTTTATGGTTAGGAGTTCGGAAGGCAAGAGAGATCATCTTGTTAGCTGGGATAGGATTAAGTTTGAAGGGGGTTAGGGTCTTGGGAATGTGGCATCTAAAAACATCTCGCTAGTCGGAAAATGGCTTGGGAGATTTCCCTTGGAGGTTGACTCCCTTTGGCACATGGTAATTAGGAGTAAATATGGAATGCATTAGAATGGGTAGGAACTAGAGGAAGTGGCTGCCATTTCAATGTAAGCCCTTAGAAATTAATTTTTTAGATAGCCCATTTATTCTACCCTCTTCTTTCCAAGTTGGTAATGGAAATAGCATTTGTTTTTGGGAAGATACATGGGTGGGTAAGGTTCCATTGGAGTCTCTAGTAGTCTCCGTATTTTTAGACTGTCTAGGTTACAAAATTATCCAATTATTGATTTCTGCCCTTTGGAGGGAGGGCTCTCTCTTGTGGGGTTTTCACTTTTTCAAGATCTTAATGGGAGAGGGGTTGTTGGTTTTTAATTTATTGTGACCCTTTCAATTTTTCTCTCTCAGGTGAGAGACAATTTGAGGATTTGGGTAGGGGATTCCTTTGGTTCTTTCCCACTGAATCTTTTTTCTCTTAGCTTATCAAATGTTCCTTTTCAAAATAAAGGCTTTCATGTGGACTTTGGTCCTTTACTTGCTTAATACCAATGATTTGCTGTAGACGAGGAGGCCTTACAAAGCTATAGGCCCAAATATTTGTCTTATGTGCCATAACTCTAATGAAAATGTCGACCATTTGTTCCTTCATTGCCGAATGGCCAAGGGGCTTTGGGTTAGGTTGTTCTTAGTATTTGGTGAGGTTGTGGTTTTCCCACAGACTGTTGAAGCCTTTTCAAAAGTACACTATAGAGGCTTCGGGAGAAGAAAAAAGGGATCGATCTTTAGAGATGCACTATCTTTGCTATCTTTTGGACTCTTTGGT
Source organism: Malania oleifera (assembly GCF_029873635.1). NCBI lineage: Eukaryota > Viridiplantae > Streptophyta > Magnoliopsida > Santalales > Ximeniaceae > Malania > Malania oleifera. Next base: position 30,157,157 of record NC_080422.1, read on the forward strand.
CAGAATAGAATGCAAGAAATTTTAATGGCAAAGCAACCCTGACTTGTTGCTTATAGGATAAAGTGGTTTTCCTTGCATCTTTTTGGGCTCGTTCTTTTGGAGGGGAGCTTTATTCTGAAATTAGAATAGGTTTTCTATATTTCTTGAATAATTTTGTACAAGCCAATACACAATATTTATAATACAATCAGGAATCCTAAGAATGGAAACAATCTCCTAAAAGAATCTCTCTCAATAATATACAATCCTCTACATAAATACCTCCCTAAATTACTCCAAGATGCTTGGGATTTCTACACTCCCCCTCAAGTTGGATCATAGATATTGATCATATCCAACTTGCAGATGAAATCATCAAAGCTTTGTTGGGCTAACCCCTTGATAAAGATGTCTGCTATTTGTTCCTTGGTAGGTACATAAGTCATACAAATGGTTCCTTCTTCAACCTTCTCCTTGATAAAGTGTCGGTCCACTTCTACGTGCTTAGTCCTATCATGTTGAATTGGATTGAGAGAGATACTGATGGCTGCTTTGTTGTCACAGTAGAGTTTGATAGGGAATTTCACCAGGATCTGTAATTCTTCCAAGAGCTTTTGTAACCACAGTCCTTCACATATCCCTTGTGCAACTGCCTTGAATTCAGCTTCAACACTACTTTGAGCCACTTCATTATGTTTTTTACTCCTCCAAGTCACCAAATTTCCCCATACAAAGGTGCTATATCCGGTGGTTGACCTTCTATCTTCTGCTGATCTTGCCCAATCCTAATCTGTGAAAATTTCTACTTCCTTGTCTTCACATTTCTTGAAGAAAAGTCCTTTGCCCGGAGAGCCCTTGAGGTACTTGAGGATCTTGTACACAGCATCTAGGTGAGTCTTTTTTGGTGAATGCATGTATTGGCTTACCACACTTATTGCAAATGCAATGTCGGGTTTGGTATGTAATAGATAGATTAGTTTATCAACCAATCTTTGGTACCTCTCCTTTTCAGCTGGTATTCCGCAGGCTTCAACTCTCTTTACTGCTTCACTTGGGGTTTCACTAGGTTTGCATCCAAGTATGCCAATTTCGGTTAGGAGATCAAGGATATACTTTCATTGAGAGACACTGATACCCTTTTTTGATCTAGCAACTTCCATTCCCAAGAAGTACCGCATTCGTCCCAGGTCTTTAACTTCAAACTCAGCAGTTAGGACTTTCTTTAGTTAGGATTAATCTTCCATCTCCATTGTATCATCTCCAGTTAGGATTATATCATCAACAAACACAATCAAAATTGTTTTCTTACCACTTTCAGACTGTTGGAAGAACATAATGTGATTTGATTGCCTTTGTCGATATCCTTGGTTCTTCATCACCTTCACAAATCTGTCGAACCATGCTCTGGGAGATTGCTTGAGTCCATACAGGGACTTCTTGAGTTTACATACTCTGTTTTCTTCACCTTTCTTACTTAAACCTGGTGGTATCGTCATGTAGACTTCTTCTTCTAACTCGCCATTAGAATTGCATTCTTAGTGTCGAGTTGCTGTAGTGGCCAATCTAAGTTGGCTGCCAAGGATTGGAGGAGGTGAATTGCATTCAATTTTGCCACTGGTGCAAATGTCTCCGTGTAGTCAATGCCATAGGTCTGTTTAACCCTTTTGCAACAAGTTGGGCTTTATACCATTCAATTGTCCCATCAGCTTTATATTTCACCGTGAAGACCCATTTGCAGCCTACTGGCTTCTTCCCTCTCGGCAAATTCATAACGTCCCAAGTTCCATTTTTTTCGAGGGCCCACCTTTCCTCCATGGTAGCTTCCCTCCATTTTCCATTTTTTTGGCCTGTACCCGTAGGAGTTCTTGAGTCTCTTCTTGTAGCGGTTACTGTCTCCAGGGCATTCCCATTCTTCCTCAACGCTCAGGTCGAGCTCTTGCTAGAGATTTGTCATCTCCATGTAGTAGTTGGTGACGTCTCTCTCTCCTTGCCGCACTTGCCATAGCTTAGTCTTTATCTCAAAGATTTGGGAGTAGCTTTCGACATCGGAGTACGTCTCTCGGACAACATCCCATACATCCTTCGCCGTCGGTAAGAATAGGTAGGTCTTGCCGATTGAAGGCTTCATGGAGTTTACAAGCCACCCAGCCACCATGGAGTTCTTGGACTTCCATTTCTGCAAAGCTGCAACGTCGGTTGAGGTAGGCTTCTTCCTCTCGCTGGTAAGGTATCCTAACCTTCCTTTGCCGTCAATCACAAGTTTGATTGATTGAGCCCATTCATGGAAATTTTTTCCGTTCAATTTCTCCACCGAGAGTGGAAAGGACGAGTTGTCTAGCCCATTCGAACCCACGATGGAGGTGGCTTGAGTCTTGCCATCGAGAGCTTCAAAGGTGGTTGACCCTCTACTGTTGACGATGCTGCCTGCCATTGCTAACTAAGTTTTAGAGACCCTAGCTTTGATACCATGAAATCAGAATAGGTTTTTTGTATTTCTTGAATAATTTTGTACAAGCCTATAATACAATTGGGAATTCTAAATATGGAAACAATCTCCGAAAAGAATTTCTCTTAATAATATACAATACTCTACATAAATACCTCTCCCTAAGTTACTCCAAGATACTCGAGATTTCTACATATTCTAATTTAATATTTTTTTGTTTCTTTGGCTTTTTAGGAAGCTCTCTTATCCTCCACCTCTTGTATATTCTTCTCTCTTCTTAATGAAGGTTTTTTTTTTTTTTTTTTCTCTATAAAAAAAATCATAATGTTTATAATTTATTAGATGTTTCCAGTGTCTAAATCGAGACCCTAAAATTTCCATCCAAATAAAAATTTTAATCCTTGATAAGGACAATAATTGATAATGATTAGTGGTCATAACAAACCAAATTTCCATTTTGGCTTTGTGTAGAAGTCTTGGCCCAACTTTGGTGAGGGCCTCACAGCTTTGCCCCATAAAATGTAAAATATGTCTCACAAGGCTGAAGCCTAAACCATCCTTACATGGCCAAAATCTCTATGATACACATCCCACCTCTCTAGTCGTCTTTGACGCCCTCATTAGAATGGCCCACACCTTTGTGTGGGACCTACACATCCATGTAGGATCCACCCACACAGCAATACCCCCATGATGGCTATGATGCCAAATGTAAGGGTCTTGGTCCAACCTCGGTGAGGTATTGACTGCTTTGGCCTATTGAGTCTCACGATTTTGGCTCGGCATGTTGTTTATTGAACGATTTGAATATGTAGCATCAACAGAGGCACACTTTGCTGAATAATTGAGGATTTGTTATAAGGGCACTATGATTGCTGAAATAGTCCAACTTAGCAATTCTAGACCTAGATAAGAGGCTTTGTTAAAGAAAAGTGGGAAGGTGGCTGGCTGACTATTGGATTTAAAACCCTAATTTTGGTAGTTAGAATTTTGAAACTTTAAACTTTGTCGGTAAGACTAGGGGATTTTGAAATTTTGGACTTCGCTGACAAGATTTAAGGAGAAGACTGTATTATTTTACAATTCTCCAAAATTTAAAATTATGCTTGACCCAAATAATTGAAAATGTTTGAGATAAGCATATTTAATTATATGTTGAGGTGAAAATAAAATATGCTTTATCAGTAAGCTGAGTGTTTGTTCTTATTTTCTTCCATGTTGTAGAGAGATTAGACCAAGATGCAAGTGGAATTCTCACAACTATCTGCAACCATTCTTTTCATTGCTATTGTATTTCAAAATGGACTGATTCTTCGTGTCCGGTAAGTTATAGAATCTGGTAAGAGATGTTAACAGCCATTGATCTTTCTATCTGTCAATATGTAAGTGTTTGTGCTTATTTTTTCCCCTTTCTTCCTGGTATATGACACCTTCTAGTTGGCTGATGAATTTGTGTGGTTCACTTTATGCATAGATGTTCAAGGCTGCCTATATGTTTCATATTTCAAGATTTTTTTTTTGAGAACAAAAGAAATTCATTGATAGATTAAGAATGTACAAACAGGATGATAAGATATGTCCTTTCCACACTCTGGTTACCCCAGAAAAGCAGAAAGGAGAAAACCAAAACGCACAAAAACAACTCAGGATAATCAGCGTGCGCTAACAAGTCAACAAGGGATGCCCATCATGCTAAATATCCGAAAAGCACACCCTCTTGAAGTTCCCATTTTCCACACAACAAAGGGAAGCCAAATAGTGAATTTTCTCCCAAACCAGCAGAAATGACAGCTTCTTCCCTGAGAAAATACACCCGTTTTGTTCCATCCACAGGCCCCAAAATACTGCAAAGAAAGCATTTCCATAACTCTTTACCTTCCTTTTTCCTACCAAAACTGACAACTGAATTGCCAAAAACTCTTCCATCGTCTCTGCACAAACCCAACATTTTCCAAAGTAATTAAATAGCTTACTCCATATCCTGCAAGCAAAATCACAATGCATGAAAAGATGTGGAGTAGCTTCAGAGCAGTTTAAACAAAGCACACATACATCTAGAGAGTGAGCCTTCAGCGGTCTCCTAATCTGCAACAAGTTATTGGTGTTGATCCTATTAAGCACATCCAACCAGTGAAAACCTTTGATTTTAAGGGGACTTTGGCCTTCAAATAGTTCTACAGAGGAAAAGAAAAATCAGTGCTAGTCAAGAACTCACAAAAAGATTTGCAGGAATAAAGCCCCGAAGGGGGTACAAGGACCAAGATCGGCTATCAGCTTCCAAAGAGACTCGATGATTATTCAACAAGACTAACAAAGAGGATATTCCATCTCCCTGTCATTCAAGGATCTCCGAAAGTGAA